>NW_020695864.1:0-2042 GCF_002925995.2 Terrapene triunguis | reverse complement strand
TCTTCCCCACTTCGGTTAAGTTGAAGGGCTTGATTTGTGCCATGTCCATCATTGCTCGTTCCAAGTGGCCAACCTCAAAGATCAGGTAGATGTTGGTCACTAGGATCATGTAGACAGCAGCTACAGTGGCCCCGGCCTTGGGGGTCATGCCACAGAACCCCGCCGGGCACAAGATGATCGTCATGTTTTCTCCACAGGCAACGTCGCTGGCCAAGGAAACCGAAGGAGCGTCGCAGAGTAGAAAGGCAGAAAGGCAAGCTAGGAGAGACGTTGGCGGGGCTTGTGTTAGGGATTAAGTGCAGTGAACTCAAGCCTGTGCTGGAAAAGAAAAGGATCAGGTTAAAACATCATGGGGCAGGGGTGGGAGGGGAGGGTCATCATGTGGAACGCCTAAGGAGGAGAGTTGATCAGTGTGCACACACACACACTCTGTAACCCCATCTCTCTCTCTCTCTCTCTCTCTCACACACACACACACACACACACACACACACACACACACACACACTCTGTAACCCCATCTCTCTCTGACACACACACAGACACACACACTGTAACCCCCATCTCGCACTCACACACATGCACACACACACACACTGTAACCCCATCTCTCTCTCTCTCTCTCACACACACTAACCCCATCTCACACATACACACTCTGTAACCCCATCTCGCACTCACACACACACTGTAATCCCATCTCTCTCTCTCTCACACACACACACACACACACACACACACACAGTAACCCCATCTCTCTCTCTCTCTCTCACACACACACACACTGTAACCCCATCTCGCACTCACGCACATACATGCACACACACTGTAGCCCCATCGCTTTCTCCCTCTCTCTCTCACACACACACACACACACACTGTAACCCTATCTCACCAAGATTCCTGCTAAACCAAAACTTGGTTCTGTCCCCCATGATCCTATGTGCTCTTCACCACGGTCCACCTCCCCCAACACTCGAGTGCAGAGAAGGGCTCCCAGCCCCCTTAATCAATGACAGGCCATGCTCCAGAGCTTCTGAAGTGAGAGACCTGCCAGCTTTAAAGGGGAGGCCACCCGAGTCCCCTTTTAGAAACAGTGAAGGGGACAGGTGGTTGATTGCTCGAGTTCCCGTGGAACTGATTTTAATGGTGGTGAGATTAAATTTAATTGTGTTTACCGAATAATTAATGACATTAGGGTGCCTAAACCCTTGGATCAGCCTCCTTATTATTTTAATCTCAATAACATAGAGTCTAGCAGTCTCACAGCTGTTGGCGTTCTCAGTGCGACCTGGTGGATAGAGCACTTAGGAGATTTGGGTTCTATTCCCACCTCTACCACTGACCTGCTGGGTGGTCTTGGGCAAGTCACGTCCCTCTCTGTGCCTCAGTTTCCCCACCTGTAAAATGGGGATAATGATACTGTGCTTTGTCAAGCACTTGGAGAACTACAGATGAAAAGAGCTAGATTAGAGTGAGGTCTTTATTATTATTTCATTAAAATCACCAAATATATGTTGAATCAATTATTTGCTGCAATGTAACCACTCAGCTCTAGATTGCAGGCCCCTTGAGCCAGCTCTGTACTGACACAGAACTTTATTTTTTAAAAAAGCATTGCAAAATAAAATAAATTAAAAGAAAAGGTGCAATGCCAAGCCTGCAGGCTGACTCCTCAGGGGGGCTGAGCGCCCACAGCTCTCCTGGAAATCCACAGACCACGTTTTCCAAAGAGCTCAGGGCCAGATTCACAAGAGCCCAACAGGGCCTGCAATCTGGACCAGGTTGACCAAGTTAGCTTAGTGCTCAGCAGCTCCCATTGTGGTGCTCTGGCCAGATTTCTAGGCTATGAATGCCAGCAATTCCCACTGAACTCAAAGGGCCAAAGCCTGGAGCTTTAGTCAAGCAAACTCCCATCAGTGTCAAGAGAAGTTTGTTTGAATGGGGACATCTGGAAGTAGCCCTTTATATTTCATCTCCATCTTTCATGTCCACCAACAGGAGGCATTTCCAGCCTCTCAAAGGTTAGACTCAGTGAGCAG
>NW_020695863.1:0-6186 GCF_002925995.2 Terrapene triunguis | reverse complement strand
AACAAGACTCCATTCTGGGGGTCAGGAGGTGACTCCATCCCTCAGTGGTGGGCAGGTGCTGGGTGGAAATGCTGCTGGTTCCAGGTGCTCTTAATCCCCCTGATTCCTCGGGGCGTTTGAGTCTCTGACAGGTTCTCGTTCCCTTGCAGCAGGAGGATGTCACGGCCAAAGTGATGCACCAGCTCCGCATCATCCGGCACTTGTGCCAGGTGCCTGAGGCACTGCGGGGGCTGTGCCTCTGAGGCCACCAGCAACTCCCGCTCCCTGCTGCAGGTACTGCTCTGGCTCACTGTAAATGGGGAGCTAGTGGGAAGGGGAAATGGAGCCCCCTGGCACTCACTAAAAGGGAAAGTGGTGGATTCTCCATCTCTTGATGTCATTGAATGAAGACTAGATGCCTTTCTGGAATGTGTGTGCCCAAAAAGTAACGGTTGTGCTATACAGGAAGCCTCTGACATGCAGGGGGTTAGATTAGATGCTCTAAAGGTCTCTTCTGGCCATAAAGTCTACTAATTTTGGAAAAACCGAGTGTAGCATTGGGAGCAGCCTCTGATGTTTTCCTGTCTAGCCGGTTTGCTTCCTAGAATGAACACACATTGAGTGGGGTGATCCACAGGGATAGCTCAAACCTAAAAAGTGTCTGGCCAGCGGCAGGACATTAGCACTTCAGGGGATGGTTGGGTGTGGCAGTGACATCACAAAGGCCTTTTGCAGGACCTGAGCCTATTGGTCAAAGGTGGTGGGGAGGTGGTGACCTCAGAGAGAGATGCTGACATGAGCCAGGCAGGATAGGGGCGCAGGGCCAGGGAAACCTCAGTGACCCCTATGGTTTTGCTTCAGCAAGTCTCCTTCTCGAGGTCTCTCTTTGAGGACTGAGAGAGTATTAGGGTTCACGTACGTGAGTGCGAGGAGGAGCCTCTTTTGAGTTTTCTCCTTTCCTTTTACTGATTTTACTGGAAAACAGACATCCCTGTTTAGAAGGTAAGAGTCTCCGAGTGGTTTGGAACTTGTTCAGTGTGATCCACCTGGTGCCAGCTGAATTCTAGGCATGCAAAACACTAGTTTAAGGTGGCAGAATTTTATTCCACACCTGGGATTTTGTCCCGTGGAATCACTGGGGACATTAGGGTTTGTCCTTTTCGTTTTACCTTTTCCTCCATCCCTCCTTCCTTTCGCTTCATCTCTTACTTCTTTTGTCCTTTCTCCTGTTCCCCTCCCACTACCAGGAGGTGTGAGTCTGTGTGTGTGTTGCGTGTTGAGTGGGGTGCTCTGCAACTCCCATTTTGGAAGGTCCATCCAAAAATGTGGGGCTGAAATAGTGCTCGGACAGTGATCCCCACCGGTGACCTGGGCCATCCTTTGGGCTCTCTGGTGAGAACCCTCAGCCTCCCACCCCTCAGTCTCTACCCTGATTGACTGAGCAGGGGGTTATTGACAGGGAGGAGACTCAGGTCCTTTTTGTTCTCTTTTAAGAACAAGTAAATAAGTCATAACCAGTCATCTGTTTGACGAATTTTGCTGCTTTTCTGCATTAATTGTCTCTGCGCAGTTCATGAACTGTTGTTGGTCTGGAGCTCATTTGAAAGCACTTTATTCAGGTTATTCAATGTATGAAATTCCAAATCCGATGGTTAGATTGAAAGTCAGGGCTCTTGGGTCCTATTCCCAACTCTGCCACTGACTGGCTGTGTGACCTAAGACAAGTCAATTCTCCTTTCTCAGCCTTAGCTTCTCCCCCTTTCAAGTAGGGATAACAATCTGCTCCTACCTACCTCATTGTGGGCGGAGGATGGGGATTCACTGGAGAGGGTCGCTAGGAGCACTGCATAATATGCAATGTCCTATCATGTTTTTTCAGATTATGATGGAATAGAATAGCTGAAATATTCTATTTTATTTGTATTTTATTATTTTGAAATTGTTAAGTGCAGCAGGCTCCAGGAAGGTGTGTAAAGTGCCGGGATGTCAGGAGCTGGGATGCGCTGTCACCCCCGCATTAGGGCAGTGTTCTGCACCCCCTGCTGCTGGCTGAATTTCTCCGTCCCTTGGCAATAAGACAAACGCTTGTTTTCACAGCCAGTCGATCGCCCAGTGTCATCACCCTGCCTGCTGACTGGGCAGGGTAACTCCTCAGGTCATCACCCACTCCAGCCTGCCTTGGGCTTGGAGAGTGAGGAGGAGGGCAAGGGACAGCTGGCGACCCTGAACATCCACCAACCATCGCTCCATCACCCAGAGCAAGTGAGTGGCATTAGGGTTCCTCTGTGGCGTCCCCTGTCTGTCTGGGGAGAGGCAGAAAGAGGGGGAGAGAATCTCTCCCAAAGGAGATTGGATTTGCAATCCATGGGAGCAGATCGTGCAATGAACTCCTGCCAGTGTGTTTAGATTGCATTCCCTGCACCCCTGTGCGGGGAGAAGGAGCTGCTCTGGCTGGGGCAGGGATGGGGAGGGACCAAAAAGGCTGGTTAGTGAGAGGCTGCCTTGACCCCAGACTCACGCCTGCTCCCCGCTCGGTTCCAGGCTGTCCAGGCTCCTGAGGAGGTTCAGGGAGAAGGCTCTGCAGGTGGCCCCAGAGCCCGAGGGAAGCAGCAGCCATCTTCCCCAGGAGCAAAGCGGCCTCTCCGTCCCTGCTGGCGGGGAAGGAGCTCCCGGCCGAGCGAGGAGGTGGAAGTGCCCAGCCTTCTGGCAGAGGAAAGCCGCTCCTGGCGCAGGCGCTGAGGTGAGAGAGCCACCAGACAGGCCGAAATGGAGCTGGCCCAGGATGCGGCTGGGCAGGCAGGACCCAGCCCAGAAGGGGAGCCGGGCAGGGTGGCTCTGGGGCTTGTTGTGTGGGAAGCACCGGCCCCAAGAGCCCAGCCCTGATTCTCAGCAGGAGGCATGGCCCTGCCTAATCCCTGAGGACCTTCCAGCCTCCCCAGGGCAGGAGGTGGAGGATCCCTGTCGCAGCACCAGCAGCTCGGCCCGCTCCCCAGGAGACAGCAGCAGCACCTGGGACTCAGGCAGTAGTGAGGCCGATGGGCGCTGCTGCTTTGTTCCAGGTGAGGAGCCAGGCTGGGCTCAGGGAGGGGTGAGGAGGGGGCTGTGAACACCCTGGGCCACGCACTCGACCAGTACTATGGGGGCGGGTCCCCAGCCCAGGTGTCTGGTCTGAGCCACGTGAACCCCACTGACACTAGTTGCTGCGATCCTGTGGCTTGGCGTTAGTGTCTGGGATGACTTGGGGCAAGATCTCAACCTCCCTGCAACCCACTTCACTGCTGCCAGAATCCCTCCTGCCCCCCCTGCAAGAGTCCCCTCCCTGCCCTACCTGGGTGGGGCTGGAGGAGAGGGTTCTGAGAACTTGAGCTATGGTTTGGAGGTGGATCAGCTGTCAAGGGCACTGAGGGGGAGGTGGCAGGAGCTCACCCTACAAGGAGGGGGTGTTAGCAGATGTGCCCATTTCTTTGGGGTATGCTCATTTATTCGGGTTACTCTTCTGGGGAAGGGGGTTCTGTAATTCTATCAATGTACTGCTTGTGTCACTTGTGTTTTCATATAAAGCTCTACTTCTCCCTTCTGCGAGTCCCCTCCCAGTGGAGCTATCCTGCAGGACCTAGGCTCCCTAGGGCTGGGTTACTCCAGCCCCAGAACCGGATGAACACCCACACATACATTAACAGAGCAAGTGTGAGCGGACAGGGTCAATCAGCACTGTCAAGCTGACCCCTTATAGGTCTCTGGACTCACTGGGCTGGATGAAGCAGCACTTTCAAGCTGTTACCCTTATGCGTCCCAGATTCAGCACATCCCTATCCCCACTCCCCCAACACAATTGTACTGGCAGTAACCTACTTGATGAGCAAACCCCACAGTATTTTGGGCGCTGCAGGGATCTTTAGCTTAGGTAAAAGAAGCGTTGCTGTAGAGTGAATGGGGGAAGCTAAAAACACAAAAGAGTAAAGTTCAGCAACAGAGAGAGAAGCAACCAAGTTAACCATAAAAGTTATGTATTGAATAATAGTGATCACTACACAAGGAGAGCTAAACCAACATAACATATATTATTAAAGTTTTATACCTAAGATAGAAAGGAAAACACAGAGAGAGAAAGAGGGGGGATCTCACCCACTCCATGAGGCTTGAACTGGTCGGGGTTCCCAGGTGATGGTGGTAGCAGAGGGTCCTGAATGCTGGAGACAGGCAGAGCCCCCAGCACGATCAGTCAGGAGAAGATGGAGTTCCAGTGGAACTGATGCATAGTTAGGATCTAAGCATCAGAACCCTGATTAGAGGGTGAGTAGGGATTTTTGTAGAGAAATTGCAATTGTTCAAGGGAGAACACTAGATTTGTTTATAGGTAAACTGATGACTCAAGGGTTTTCTTTAGACTAGACAATAGGAACTGATCACTCTTGGCTATGGGTGGTGTTTTCTTCCAGGGAGCTCACAATGCAACTAGGCTACTTCAGTATTTGGATATCAATTAAGGATTCATTACTAGAATTGGTCTGAGAATTGCTGAGCTAGGTATGTGCAGCCATAGGTTCATTAGCATCTGGAGCAGTGCTTCCCTGCTTTTTCTGGTCCCAGAGTTCAGTGTGGTTCTCTGTTCTCCATTCTGTATGTAAATTGAGATGTCTTCCTGTCTCATCTTTCATGCAGATGAGGCATGGGGAGTTGTCTCTGCTCTCCATTCAGTATGCTAATGGAGATGTCTTAATCTTGTCACCCTTGTCAGGAGGGGTCTAGGTGTGTCACCCAATGCCCTTCACTGCTCTCTGCAAGTTTTTTTCTCTGATGGGTTTTAGTTTAAGCAGAGGTGGTGGTGGGGGGTGTCTTTCATGAGTCAGGCTGGATACTGTACCCTGGTTCCCCAGGAACACAGAGGTGTCTGGTATCAGGGGGTTGGCACTGGAGGTTACTAGAAAGGACAACAAGACTCCATTCTGGGGGTCAGGAGGTGAATCCATCCCTCAGTGGTGGGCAGGTGCTGGGTGGAAATGCTGCTGGTTCCAGGTGCTCTTAATTCCCCCTGATTTCTCGGGGCGTTTGAGTCTCTGACAGGTTTTCGTTCCCTTGCAGCAGGAGGACGTCACGGCCAAAGTGATGCACCAGCTCCGCATCATCCGGCACTTGCGCCAGGTGCCTGAGGCACTGCGGGGGCTGTGCCTCTGAGGCCATCAGCAACTCCCGCTCCCTGCTGCAGGTACTGCTCTGGCTCACTGTAAATGGGGAGCTAGTGGAAGGGGAAATGGAGCCCCCTGGCACTCACTAAAAGGGAAAGTGGTGGATTCTCCATCTCTTGATGTCATTGAATGAAGACTAGATGCCTTTCTGGAATGTGTGTGCCCAAAAAGTAACTATTGTACTATACAGGAAGCCTATGATATGTAGGGGGTTAGATTAGATGCTCTAAAGGTCTCTTCTGGCCATAAAGTCTACTAATTTTGTTAAAACTGAGTGTAGCATTGGGAGCAGCCTCTGATGTTTTACTGTCTAGCCGGCTTGCTTCCTAGAATGAACACGCATTGAGTGGGGTGATCCACAGAGAGTAGCTCAAACCTTCAAAGTATTAGGCCAGCAGCAGGACATTAGCACTTCAGGGGATGGGTGGGTGTGGCAGTGACATCACAAAGGTCTTTTGCAGGACCTCAGCCTATTGGTCAAAGGTGGTGGGGAGGTGGTGACCTCACAGAGAGATGCTGACATCAGCCAGGCAGGACAGGGGCGGGCCAGGGAAACCTCAGAGACCCCTGTGGCTTTGCTTCAGCAAGTCTCCTTCTCGAGGTCTCTCTTTGAGGACTGAGAGTATTAGGGTTCACGTATGTGAGTGCGAGCAGGAGCCTCTTTCGAGTTTTCTCCTTTCCTTTTACTGATTTTACTAGAAAACAGACATCCCTGTTTAGAAGGTAAGAGCCTCCAAGAGGTTTTGGAACCTGCTCAGTCTGATCCATCTGGTGCCAGCTGAATTCTAGGCATGGAAAACACTAGTTTAAGGTGGCAGAATTTTATTCCCTCCCTGGGATTTTGTCCCGTAGAATCACTGGGGACACTAGGGTTTGTCCTTTTCGTTTTACCTTTTCCTCCATCCCTCCTTCCTTTCTCTTCATCTCTTACTTCTTTTGTCCTTTCTCCTGTTCCCCTCCCACCACCAGGAGTGGTGTGTGTGTGTGTGTGTGTGTGTGTGTGTGTGTGTGTGTGTGTGTG
>NW_020695862.1:0-9362 GCF_002925995.2 Terrapene triunguis | reverse complement strand
GGGTTTTGGCGGCCCGGTGCAGCGCTCAGGGGGGGCAGGTCGGGGTTTGGGCGGCCCGGTGTGGCACTCAGGGGTGGGGCGGGGGTTTCGGCGGCTCAGCCCGGTGCTCGGGGGGGGCAGGCGGGGGTTTCGGCGGCGCAGCGCTGGGGGGGCGGGGGTTTGGCGGCGCGGCGCTCGGGGGGGGAAGGTTACGGCAGGGCGACGCTCTTTTTTTTTTGCCTGGGACGGCAAAAAAGTTAGAGCTGGCCCTGCTTCCAGCATGACTGTGAACCACTGATAACTACTGTCTGGGAATGGTATTCCAACCAGTTATGCACCCACCTTATAGTAACTCCAGCTAGGTTGCATTTCCCTAGTTTGTTTATGAGGAGGTCATGTGAGACAGTATTAAAAGCTTTACTAAAGTCAAGATATACCACGTCTACTGCTTCCCTCCATCCACAAGGCTTGCTACCCTGTGAAAGAAAACTATCAGGTTGGTTTGACATGTTTTATTCTTGACAAATCCATGCTGACTGTTACTTATCACGTTATTATCTTCTAGATGTTTTCAAATTGATTGCTTAATTATTTGCTCCATTATCTTTCCGCGTACAGAAGTTAAGGTGACTGGTCTATAATTACCTGGGTTGTCCTTATTTCCCTTTTTATAGATGGGCACTAGATTTGCCCTTTTCCAGTCTTCTGGAATCCCTTCTGTCTTCCATGACTTTTCAAAGATAATCGCTAATGGCTCAGATATATCTTCAGTCAGCTCCCTAAATATTCTAGGATGCATTTCATCAGGCCCTGGTGATTTGAAGACATCTAACTTGTCTAAGTACATTTTAACTTGTTCTTTCTCTATTTTAGCCTCTGATCCTACCTCATTTTCATTGACATTCACTATGTTAGATGGGTGACAGGGGGGCAAAAGGGGCAGTGATGTTAGAGGGTCCTCAAAGCGCTGCCGCGGCAGCACTTTAATGTCGGCTGCGTGCAGACCCGTACCGGTGGCCACTTCTTACCACTACGCCATACTGGCCCACTTTCACCTCTGGCTGTGAAGATAGCCCCACGCAGCCTGATCCGAAGCCAATGGAAAGACCGCCATGAGCTCTGGATCAGGTCCAGAGCTATTAGTGCCACCCTGTTAGCCCAGCTCTACAGATAAGGGGGAGGGATAGCTCAGTGGTGTGAGCATTGGTCTGCTAAACCCAGGGTTGTGAGTTCAATCCTTGAGGGGACCATTTAGGGATCTGGGGCAAAAATCTGTCTGGGGATTGGTCCTGCTTTGAGCAGGTTGTTGGACTAGATGACCTCCTGAGAGCCCCTCCAACCCTGATATTCTATAACTATTCCCAGCCAAAACAGTAGCAGCTGTAAGGGCAAACACTCGCCTCTGCCTGCTCCATTTACCTCAGTGAAATGAGATGGAACAGGAGATAAAGCAATTCCTGCCTCTGATTTCACTGCACGTATATGGAAAACTTGTCTACAAAATGGCACTGAGGCAGCAGAGAAAGTAGCTAAAAGGCAGCCGCTGCCTTGTGAAGCCAGCACAGTTACAAGTGTATGGGCTAATGTCAGCCACACACTCACCAGAGGGTTACGCCAGTATGTATTCATGGGAAAAAGAGGACGATGAAAAGATGTGATACTTGTAAGATGTAATGCGATAATGCCCAGGAAAAAAAAATGTTACTTCTGAGAGACATTTCTTTTCCTTCATCATCCAAGGGAATGTAAGTCAGACGATGAATGTGAGTGACTTAAAACCCCAACCTATGAGTTTGAGGAATCAAGTGATTCCTTAACCAGATACAGGATCATATATGGAAGACAAGGTATCGGCTGAGCAGGTGGCAAGTTGTTCTTATTGTTATTGATTGGCTCCTCTGGGCCCAATTCTTAGCCAATCTGTGCTAAGACATCCTGTTGATTTTTTGCTATGCTGTCCTTATCTTCCCTCCATCCATTTGTTGGTCTCATCCACCTGTTATGTCTTCTTTTGTCAGCCTGGAAATAAGGCATAAATGTTTGACAGCGAGGTAATCACCCCTTGGAACAATTTCAGTGATGGAGCTTCTCCATCACTGACAATTTTAAAATCCAGATTGGGTGTTTTTTCTAAAAGATCTGCTTTAAGAATTGTTTTGGAGACACCCTAAGGCCTGTGTTATACAGGAGGTCAGACCCGGTGATCACAACGGTCCCTTCTGGCCTTAGAATCTATGAATTTTCCAGGCTGCAAGCCATTTGGGCAGGGCCTGTCAGTTACTGAATGACTGTACAGTGCCTAGCACCCTGCGGTTCTGGCCTGGCTGAGACCTCTGGGTACTACAACAGAAGGGGAAGATTTCCAGAGGTACAAAGCAGTTACGTATGCTGTGCCCATTGAGAGTTGGGTGCCCAACTCTCCTTGTGCCTTTGAAAATCTCCCCCTAAAGGCAGTCATATAAAATGGCCCTGATGGATACAGGCAGCAGCAGAAAAGCTGGTTTAACTTTAACATGTGCCATAGGCATCTGAAAGACCCAACCCAAAGCCCACTGAAGTGACTGGAAAGACTCCCATTGACTTTAGAGACACAAGCTGGGTGAGGAAATATCTTTTATGGAACCAACTTCTGTTGGTGAAAGAGACTAGATTTCAAGTTACACAGAGCTCTTCTTCAGGTCTATTGGCTTTGGCAGGCTTTGGACCAGCCCCCGGAAAAGCTAGTGAAAGAGAGAGGTAAGCTGTAAATGACCCAATCAGTCCAGGGGCCATCATTTCAACACGTGAAAACTAGAGATAAAGAAAACTACAACCGAAATCAAAGCAGGAATCATAACCTTTTCTGATCCTCAAGCCTCCGGGTGGACTACTAGGGCCAGCATTCTCCAGCGTAGCCGTGAGCACGCAGGGCCTTTGAATTCTTGGAAGTGTCTTCCACCGACATGTCAGTATCACTTCCTGCAGCAAGTAGGTTTTTCTCACAGGTCTCCTAGAGAAAGCCCTGGTTCGGCAAAGCACATGCTTAAATGCTTACCTGAGTAGAGATGATTTCTCGAATAAGAGGCCTGAATACGGACTACCCCAGCAAAAAGCAACAGAGAGTCCTGTGGCACCTTTAAGACTAACAGATGTATTGGAGCATAAGCTTTCGTGGGTGAATGCCCACTTCGTCGGATGCATCCGACGAAGTGGACATTCACCCATGAAAGCTTATGCTCCAATACATCTGTTAGTCTTAAAGGTGCCACAGGACTCGCTGTTGCTTTTTACAGATCCAGACTAACACGGCTACCCCTCTGACACTTCACCCCAGCAAAGTAGTTTGATGGACTACATTTCTGGCATCCACCTAACCCATCTGAAAACCCGTAGGGAAGGATGAATGCCAGCTGTTAAACAGATAAAATTACTGCTTTTTTCAGGGTGACCAACGTTAGCAACGTCAGTCTCATAATTTTTGAATGTTGCTGTAACAAAACCAGGTTCTTTATAGGCGGTCTTAAATTTTAAATGTAAAGGAAGGATGCTAGCTCAGGCATTGGACTGAGACTCAATTCCTGGCCCCTCTGCAGATTTCTTGTGTCAGACTGGATAAGTCACTAAGGGTACGTCTACACAGCCAATGACAGCTCACGGCAGCGAGCCTCCAAGCCCAGGTCAACAGACTTAGGCTTGTGGGCCTCACGCTACTGTGTAGACACAGCACTTGTAAGTTGCAGTTTGGGCTAGAGCTTGGGCTCTGAAGCCTGCCCCCTCCCTAAGCTCCAGAGCCTGAGCTCCAGACTGAGCCACGACTCTATGGGGCTATTTTTAGTGTGGTAGCGTGAGCCCCGTGAGCTTGTCAACCCGGGTGTGGAGGAACCCAGCTGCAGGCTGTAAGACCTACCCCACATGTAATGTTTCCAAAAGCGCCGAGGTAATGTGGGAGAGATGCGACCGAGGGAGTGTTAATTATCCCCATGTTACAGAGAGGGAACTGAGAGACAAAGATCAAGGGTACAGGTTTCAAAAGCATCTAAGGTCATGTCTACACTATGCAGCTAAATCGGCACCACTCAGGTCGATGCAGTGGCGTCAATTGGGTGGGTTTGGTGAAGATGCGCTAAGTCGATGGGAGAGCGCTCTCCCGTCAATGTCTGTAATCCACCTCAATGAGAGGCAGAAACTATGTTGCCCAGAGAGCGTCTGCCATCGACACAGCATAGTGTGGACACCGCTGTATGTCGGTCTAAGGTACATTGACTTAAGTTACATTATTTACGTAACTTAACTAGCATAACTTAGATCAACTTACAGCATTAGCGTAGACCAGGCCTTAGTGCTTTAGAAACCTAAGTCCAATGAGTTTCTTGAATCATATAGAGACACTGGAAAAATTTACCCTTAGTCTCTACATCGCTCAGTTCCCCATCTGTAAAATGGGGATAACAATACTCTCTTTTCCCTAACCTTTGTCTTGTGGATTTAGCTTTTCAGGACCTGGACTGTCCCTTACTATGTGTTTGCACAGTGGAGCTTAGATATCATTTGAGGCCTCTAAGTGCTACCATAACACAGCTAGGTAGTAATAATGCACTAGCACTTTCAGCAAGCTGCAGAATTTCATGGAAGTTCTGCAGTATAATAGAGTCTCAAGAATAAAACCAGTATAAAAAACCATCTGTGGTCATGAAAACTAGGATGTCAGAGACACTCTTTTTGTGGAGTGGGGGGAAGGGATGATTTTAGCATCAGTGAAAATTAGTTTCCAGCAGAGATTAAATACAAAAGAAAATTGTATAGCTGACTAACAGCTTCTGAGAGTGTCCTTTTAGTCACACTGAATGAAAAGAGCAGGGTATGTATTATTCAAATAACACTTCCAGCTAAAGTCTTAGCCGAAGCAGATAAACAACAAATAGGTCCATCGCTAATTACTGAGGGACTCATTATGGAAAAGCCACCCTTTGTGTAATATGGAATTTGCTATTCTCACACTTTATGTTGACACAGCTGTGGCGATGACACATGGGCATTCCCTCGCCCTCCGAGCCATGTCCCTGAATCACATGCTCAGCGGGCAGCAGAGGAACCAGAGATCCAGGAACTGTTGCAGGAACTGTGAACATCTAGTGCTCTTATCCTGCAAACAATTATACGTCACCTTAAGTATGTGAATAATCCCATTAACTTGAATGAGACGACTCACATGCTTCAAGGTAAGCATCCAAGGCCGTGTCTACACTACCAAATTAGGTCGACCTAACTTACATCAGCATACAGCCATCGCAGTTATTAAATCACTGGTGCGTGTCTACACTTTGCTCACGTCGGCGGTGCGCGCCCTCACCACAAGTGCTTGTATCGATTGTATTGTCACTGTGGGGCATTGTGGGACAGCTCCTGAAAGCCAGTTCCAGTTGACGTAGGCAACGCAGTATCTCCACTGACACTGCATCGACCTCTTTACATCGACCTGGACGCTACACCACTTGGGGAAGTGGTGTTACTAAATCGGTATAGAGAGGCACTTACGTTGCTGGGAGCCAAATTTAAGTGAACACTTTTCCACATCGAGGTCAACACAAGGCAGCTTACGTCAACCTAACCATGTAGTGTAGACCAGGCCTAAGTGTTTGCAGGATTGGGGCCTAAACCAGAATACTGTCTCAGCCAGTGGCCAGCAGTAGAAGGCATTAAACAACTAATTGTTCAGTACGTTAGACTGGGAAAGACAGGATTTATTCCTGAATCCTCCTGGTGACCTTTTAATATCTTGAAGAAGTTAGTGTTGGGTACAAATCCAACTGACGTCAATAGAAATCTTTCTATTGAATTCAGTGGACTTTTGGATTAGCTCCTAGATTTTAAATTATTCAGGGGAGGGACAGTATCATCATACGTTTGTACAGCTGCCTAGCAGCCCTGGGAGCTGAGACTGAACAGAAGCTGCTGTAGATTGGAGCTGGGGGAAAAAGCAGGCTCTGGTTACTGTAAAACTCTGCTTGTAATGGAAAGGATCATGCAGTACTTTCCCTGGTGCACTGTCCTCCTTACCCATGTAGATGCATACTTAGGGCTTGATACTTCTCCCACTAAAGTCAATAGGCATTTTCCCATTGACTTAAATGGGAGCATGACAGTGCCACTAGGTATGATGTTTTCCCAGTTGTTTGCGTGCATGCAAGAGCATGTGTATACAGCTGAGCATGGTCTCATTTAAATTTGACTCCACTTTGTGGAAGCCAAATATACTGGAATTTATCCTTTCCGTGTGAGTGTGTGTGTGTGTGTGTGCGCGCGCGCTAAACAACTTACTAACAAAAACTTAAAATGCACCCCCCCCTCCAAAATCCCCTATTAGAGCAATATCTAGGCTGTTTTAGGATGAAGCAATTCCCATGCAGTCCGAATTCAAATTAAATGAAACATCTGGGAACCAAAGTTCATTTATATCACCCAAGGTTTCTTATCCCTCCATTTCTGGGATATCCTGTCTTTATCATGCTCTGATTCTCAGAGCCCTAAGCATAGTTACCTTTCCTCGCTGAGGCAATGGATCTTGGAGAAGTTCAGTCATAGAATCATAGAATATCAGGGTTGGAGGGGACCTCAGGAGGTCATCTAGTCCAACCCCCTGCTCAAAGCAGGACAAATCCCCAACTAAATCATCCCAGCCAGGGCTTTGTCAAGCCTGACCTTAAAATCCTCTAAAGAAGGAGATTCCACCACCTCCCTAGGTAACCCATTCCAGTGCTTCACCACCCTCCTAGTGAAAAAGTTTTTCCTAATATCCAACCTAAACCTCCCCCACTGCAACTTGAGACCATTACTCCTTGTTCTGTCATCTGGTACCACTGAGAACAGTCTAGATCCATCCTCTTTGGAACCCCCTTTCAGGTAGTTAACATAAGAACATAAGAACGGCCGTACTGGGTCAGACCAAAGGTCCATCTAGCCCAGTATCCTGTCTACCAACAGTGGCCAATGCCAGGTGCCCCAGAGGGAGTGAACCTAATGGGTAATGATCAAGTGATCTCTCTCCTGCCATCCATCTCCACCCTCTGACAAATAGAGGCTAGGGACACCATTCCTTACCCATCCTGGCTAATAGCCATTAATGGACTTACCCTCCATGAATTTATCCAGTTCTCTTTTAAACACTGTTATAGTCCTAGCCTTCACGACCTCCTCAGGTAAGGAGTTCCACAAGTTGACTGTGCGCTGTGTGAAGAAGAACTTCCTTTTATTTGTTTTAAACCTGCTGCCTATTAATTTTATTTGGTGACCCCTAGTTTTGAATTCTGTCAAGATATATAGAATCAAAGTCTTAAAGAGGAGGCATTTATTATAATAGAAAGCTACAAACTCAGGACACACACAAAAAGGGTTCCACACAGCTTGAGTTCCAGCTCTGTGTCCTTTGTTTACCAGTGACCATGCCCTATTTGGAATGTTGTACAGCACGCCGATACAATAGTGGTTGAATAATATAACTGTAGGTAACCATATCATTACAAACCAAACCCTTTGCTCAGGATTAATGGGCACAGCTCCATTACTAGCCCCTGATAACCCAAAGTTTTGGGGTATCCACCAAGATCTTAAGATTTAAACATGACAGTATTCCAAAAATGGATCAATAGGTGCAGTATTGATACACTGGGCCAAACTGCCCAGACTAGATCATTGTAACCCCGTTGTCTTATTTTTGTACATTTCACAAGATCAGATCATGAATTTTATTGTTCTGCCCTCTATACATTTTTGTTATTAAAAATATTTGCAGAAACATTCCAGTACAACATATGGAGCATAAGCTAGTGCCATTCTGAGAGCTAAATATACTTACACAATATGTTTTATTAAAAAAGGAACAGTGTAAGCACAGTCCCATATGTTTCAATTATATAACTCAGACTATGTTACTAGATATAATTCTATATAACAAATCAACTGTGGGAGGAAAATATTCTTAAATCACTTGTCCTTCCTTGTTAGGAAGGATGTGCAAATCCAGCCTTAAGTTTATTACAATTAACTGCAAAAAAAAGTGTTACTGCAACATTAAATTCTGAAAATTAAGGTTTCTCACACAACGTTAACTTGATGAGATGCAAACATTTGTGTTATATAAAAAGAATGCTCTGGAGTTTATATATAACAAGGACAACAGGAATATGAAGGATCGTATATATGCAATTTGGTGATGTAGCTGAGAAGCCTAACATCTTGGAATTACATGATTTGGGAGCTCTTAAATAGTTTTAATGTAATGGAGAGTTTGAAATTTTATTTGCATTTCATTTCCCTTTTTTTTTAAATAATAAACCCTTAAAAAAACATGCAATCAAAATCAGAAAACAAGTCCAGACCTATAGTATTTGGTTTAAAGAACTTAAAACTGTCAGGCTGCCCAAAAGTACCATTAAGTTGCTTGAACTGGAGTTATTCTGTTTGTACCTACAATGGACATTATTAAAGACTAGAGCTAGGTGAACAATTTCCAATTTATTCAGTAAATTTCACTTCTTTTCCCGTTTGCAAATAGTCCATATGGTTTTCTTTAGCTGATTAAAAGATTCAAACTCTCAGGCCAGAAGAAACCTGTGAACAGGCTCCTGCTTCACCTCCAGCAAACCCAGGCTAATAAACCCTCCTGGTGAAATATACTTCACTCATCACCCCCCGGTTTCTTTCACCAATTGTGTGTTTATTATTATTTCTTCCTTAAGCTCCAGGTACAACACAGGATAGGAACAGGTGGATGGAGGCCCCTTCCTGCTCCTTTTATACTGCTTGCTTTCTTCCCTGGGTTCCCCAGCTGGTGAGCTAATTACCTCATTAGCTTATCAGGCTCCCTACAGGTGTAAGTGATCCCTTTTACCTTTCCAAACACAATCAAGCAACCAGACTTCCTCCCACTCTAAACACACCTGATGTCCTGGATGATCTAAGTGACCAGGGTGCTGACCTCCCAAGGGCTGTATTTGTAGCCGCTGTCAGCACCCTGTCACAGGACCACCTGGATCATCTAGTCTGACCTCTGGTATACACAGGCAGTAGAATTTTCCCCAGAAGCTGGATGAAAGCATGTCTAATGTCTAATCATGTCTTAAAGACATCAAGCAATGGTGAGTCCATCATCTCTCCAGGTAAGCTGTTGCAATGTTTATTTACCATCACTACTAGGAAATTGAGTCTTATTACAAGGTTGAATTTGTCCAACTTCCAAATATTGGATCTTGCTATGCCTTTGCCTGCAAAATGTAAAAACCTTTGCCACACTATTGGGTAACTTTTTCATGTGCAAGTATCTATACTCAGTGATCAAGTTAGCTCTCAACCTTCTCTTTAAAACAACAAGGAGTCCGGTGGCACCTTAAAGACTAACAGATTTATTT
>NW_020695861.1:0-1905 GCF_002925995.2 Terrapene triunguis | reverse complement strand
TTGCCCTCCTGTTCACCTCTCTGATTCTTCAGAATTTACTTCTAAAACGCACTATTGATAAGTTCAGAGTAGAACATTTTGGAATACTGTCCCCAGATACCTCCAGGGAGGAGGAAATGTCCCTCCTTAATTAGTTTAGGCTGTGTAATAAAAGAGAATGTACTATAACCTGGAACAGTTTAGAAACTCAGATAACGTCATAGAAAAGTGGGATTGGTATTGCTTCTTGTAATGGAGCAGTGTCCTGTAAAATGTTATAGGAACATAGTGCAGTTAGGGCCAGGGGTTGCTGGGAGTTGTAGTCTTCAGACAGGGCATGTGACAGAGATGGATTATCTGCCCACATATCTACACCAGCAACACCATCACAGGACCTAACCAGATCAGCTACAACATCACCGGCTCATTCACCTGCACGTCCACCAATGTTATATATGCCATCATATGCCAGCAATGCCCCTCTGCTATGTACATTGGCCAAACTGGACAGTCACTACGCAAGAGGATAAATGGACACAAGTCAGATATCAGGAATGGCATGATACAAAAACCTGTAGGAGAACACTTCAACCTCCCTGGCCACACAATAGCAGATGTAAAGGTAGCCATCTTACAGCAAAAAAAACTTCAGGACCAGACTCCAAAGAGAAACTGCTGAGCTCCAGTTCATTTGCAAATTTGACACCATCAGATCAGGATTAAACAAAGACTGTGAATGGCTATCCAACTACTGAAGCAGTTTCTCCTCCCTTGGTGTTCACACCTCAACTGCTAGCAGAGCACCTCACCCTCCCTGATTGAACTAACCTCGTTATCTCCATACTGATTTATACCTGCCTCTGGAGATTTCCATTACTTGCATCTGAAGAAGTGAGGTTCTTACCCACGAAAGCTTATGCTCCCAATACTTCTGTTAGTCTTAAAGGTGCCACAGGACCCTCTGTTGCTTTTCACCCCACTACAGGCTCTCAGCCCCCTTGCTATAAAAATGGTTCCAGCACCCCTAGGGAAAGCTGAAGTTTCCAAAATGACCTTTATTATTCATTCATTTCCATCAGACTAATACTTTCTCACAGTCTCTCAGGATATTGCTAACCAGTGCTTTACATCTGCATCTAGTAAAGATACTGAATGATAACAATCTTTAGCACTTGTACTGCATGTTACATTTTCAAAGAACTGTACAAACACTACATAAATTGATGAATCCTTTGACTCCTCCAGCATAAAAGGACATGCTATGAATTGCAAGACATATGCCAACCTTTTTGTAACATATGCACAATACACTTATTTTCAGACATTGCAAACAAGACAGGAATAAAATGAAGAATATCTTAGCTTACCCTTTGCTGCTGCTATGTGCTCTGAGCAAGCTATGGCTAAAACCAACCTCATACTAAGCATCTTCACTTCATCTATTTCTACCACAGGTAGAAATAATCTGTGTGGAATGACTGTGCATAGGCACTATTGCTGGGCAGACAGTACATGTGCATAAATATATAGACTGCACCCCCTGATCCTTAAGCCATCACTCTTTATGTCCTTTCACTTTTCCTGACATAGAAAGCTTGTAGAGCACCCTCTCCTTATTCTTTTGGACCACCAGCTTCTATCCCGAGCTCCCACTTCTGACTCTATTAGGTGGTTCAGGTACTATAGTGAGGGGTATGATATGGGAAACCAGGTGATAGGTAGAGTGATATTTTCCAGCATGCACATATGCAAAACACAAGCCACAAATGACTCAAAGAATGTATTAATGCTAATTAGACTGCATAGGTTAAGATGTTAAACACATAATACTGGTACATAATTAATTACTGCATTCCCCTTGTAAACTCCGGTGACTGTCTGTGACGTTATTGATATAATCTGGGACCATATAGATCATTGTTGCAA
>NW_020695860.1:0-1813 GCF_002925995.2 Terrapene triunguis | reverse complement strand
TTACACTGGTGTAAGTCTAAAGTAACTCCATTAACTTTAGTGAACTTAGTTTGGATCATTACCACTCTGAATACAGCATTTTACATAAAGAGATTGTGGAGACAATAATGTCTTCAGTTGATTCTATCTGTAAAGACACACAGAATGAAGTCATGGTCATGGGAGAAATCTGGAAATTTGATTCGGTGAACATTATTAACCAAGAATAAGTTTCCTCAGAGCACCTTTAATTTCCTTGTTCCTCATGCTGTAGATGATTGGATTCATGATTGGTGGCACCACGGAATAGAGCACACCCACCACAAGATCCAGACCTGATAGACAGCTGGAGGGTGGCTTAACATAGGCAAAGGTGCCAATGCAAACAAACAAGGAGACCACAATGAGGTGAGGGAGGCAGGTGGAGAAGGCTTTATGCCGGCCACGCTCAGAGGGGATTCTCAGCACCGTGGTGAAGATCTGAACATATGATACAATTATGAAAAGAAAGCAACTTATAGTTAAACATGCAAAAAAGGCAATAATCCCAACTTCATTGAGATATGAGTCAGAGCAAGTGAGCTTGAGTAGCTGGGGGATTTCACAGAAGAACTGATCCACCATGTTGCCTCCACAGAAGGTTAACACAAATGTGTTCCCAGTGTGCAATGCAGAGCAGAAAATACCACTGATCCAAGCACTGGCTGCCATTTCAATACAAGCTCTCCTGTTCATCAGAGACTCATAGTGCAGTGGTTTGCAGATGGCGATGTAGCGGTCATACGCCATGATGGTGAGAAAAGCAAAGTCAACCGCAGTGAAGAAAATGAAGAGAAAGACTTGGGCAACGCAACCAGAATAAGAAATCGACCTGGTGTTCAGTAGGGAATTGGCCATGGACTTGGGGACAGTGACGGATATGGATCCGAGGTCTATTATGGACAAATTCATCAGGAAGAAGTACATGGGGGTGTGAAGATGGTGGTCCAGGGCTACAGCTGTAATAATGAGGAGGTTCCCCATCAGGGCTGCCAGGAAAATCCCTAGAAACACCACAAAGTGTAACATCTGCAGCTCTCGCGCCTGAGAGAAGCTCAGGAGAAGGAACTCAGTCTCGGTGGTTTGGTTGGACATTTTCCTTCTCAGGACATCATGTGCTGCCTGTGGAGGGAAGGACAAGGGCAATGTCAGGATAGAGCGCTCCTTCCTCCTCACCTCAGTCAATTGCACCACTAGTCAGGTGCATTATCACACCAGTGTAAATTGGTATAGCTCCCTTACAGTCAAAGGATGGCTCCGTTTCCACCATCTGACTATCCATCCAAGATGTGGCTTGATAAAAAGCAGTGTAAATATGGAACAATCACAACACAAATCCAACAATCTTAGGAATGATGGTCCTGCTATTGCGACAATGGAGAGCTATTTTAGGAGAGGAGAATGAGGCTCTGTCTGCCCTATGAGCTAGGGGTGTGATTCCCAGCTTGCATACACACACTCGCAGTAGCTCAATGAGAGCTGGTACGAGTATAAATTGCAGTGTCACCACCATAGCATGGGCAGTGGAAGTGGAGGCACAGCTGAGCCCTGATGAGTATGTTTCCACAGGGTACAGGTGGGTTTATAGCTGTGCCCCACTGCCGCTGCCCATGGACCCACAGTACACTGCTATTTGTACTCGCGCTAGCGCTCATCAAGCTACTGCAAGTACGTGAGCTGGGAATTACACCTCTAGCCTTAGTTTAGACATAGCCTAGAAGAGTTTGGCTTGTTTAGCCTAGCAAAACGCCAGCTGAGAGGGGATATGATCACTCTCTGTAAATAGATCAGGGAG
>NW_020695859.1:4420-20007 GCF_002925995.2 Terrapene triunguis | reverse complement strand
TGCAATTGGAGTCAGTGGCCCAAAGTGGGGGTGTGCTTTGGGGTGCAGATGGGGCCCAATGGGCTTAGTCTCCCAGGGATCCGTGGGATTTGACTAATTCCTGCAGGCTCTGTTTTTAAAAAATGTGCTAGGTTGTTATTCAGATATGAACTCTCCCCATCCCCCACATCTGTGGCCAGCAAAAACTCCATTGGTGGCTGCCTCAGGCTCCTCCGCTTCTCTGTGTATTTATTGTTCCAATTCCCCTGGCTGGGACCCCACAATTACATCAGGATCCTCACACCAATTGCTACTGACCAGTAGCTGAGTGCACCTTCCCCAGGGTATTGTGTAGGGGAGGCGTGCACTCATATGCCTGGTATTTTCCTGGCTGTGCAGGTGCACCTGACAGAGCTGCGGGATGTAGAGCAGTCTCAGGGGCAGGAGGAGGTAGCTGTTAACTCTGAAAAAAGCCTTGGTGGTCATAGTGGATAAGCAGCTGAACATAAGCTCTCAGTGTGATGCAATCCTTTGATGCACAAACAAGGGAATCTCAGGTAGAGAAGAGGTTCTGTTGCCTCTGTACGTGGCAGAGGTGCGACCACAGCTGGAATCCTGTGTCCAGTTGTGGTGTTCACAATTCAAGAAGAATCATGTTGATAAATTGGAGAGGGGTCAGGGTAGAGCCACAAGAATGATTAAAGAATTGGAAAATGTGCCTTATATGAGACTTCAGAAGCTGAATCCGCTTACCTTAACAAAGAGCAGGTTAAGAGGCGGCTTGATCACAGTCTCTATGTACCTACATGGGGAACAGAAATTTAACAAGCTTTTCAATCCAGCAGACAGAGATCTGACATCCAATGGCTGGAAACTGAACCTACACAGAGCCAGACTGGAAAGAAGTCATAAATTTTTACCAGCGAGGGTAATTAATCATTGGAGCAACTTCCCAAGGCTCATGGTGGAGTCTTCATCAGACAACTTTTAAATCAAGAATAGATGGGGTTTTTTCTCAAATAGCTGCTGTAGTGCAAACAGGAATTAATTCAGGACAGTCCTGTGGCCTGTCACATGCAGGAGGACAGACTAAATGACCACAGTGGTCCCTTCTGGCCTTGGCATCTATGACTGTATGTGCAGTGCAGGGGGCACTGGTTGTCAGTAGCCACTAACCAGGGCCACCCAGAGGATTCAGGGGGCCTGGGGCAAAGCAAATTCGGGGGCCCCTTCCATAAAAAAAAGTTGCAATACTATAGAATACTATATTCTCGTGGGGGCCCCTGCGGGGCCCGGGACAAATTGCCCCACTTGCCCCCCGGGGCGGCCCTGCCACTAACAGCTGTACAAAGCATGGATCTAGTATATAGAACCCTGACTGAGCTACTCCCTCGCCCGCTCCACTGGCCCCTTCACAACTGCTCGCCCCCACCCCCACACTCCTGGCACTTAGAGCTTCAGCTGCAGTAAATACGCATGCGCCGCTTCCTGGTGCCACACATCCCGCCCTCTGACTTCTCATTGGAACAACTGGGTCTGGATTGATATCTCCTGACCCAATCAGCATGACCGTTTGTCCAAGCCACGTGGTCCGGCGGCCAATCGGAACTGGGGAGCGTGTGACCGGGGACGTGGCTGCTGCCGGGTCTCAGGGTACGGAACGGGGTGCCCGCAGCGAACGAAGGGCCCGTGAAAGCGCCCGGGGGGACCCGCAGCTCATTGTTATTCATACCCACAAAGCCCCGCGGGGGCGGCCGCGCGCTGAGCCCGCCATGGCCTATCACCAGGGCTACGGGGGGCAAGGTGAGTGCGGGGCGCGGGGCTTACCCTCTCCTGAGGGCCGGGCCGGTGGCGGTGGGGAGCTGCGGAGCTGGGGCTGCCGGGACCCGTTCGCCCCAGGTCTCCGCGCCCGGCCGCTGCTGCCTCGGGAGACCCCGGCCAGGCTGGTGTCTCCGCCGAGGCCTCCAGCCGCCCCCAGGCTCTGGGTGTCGGGTTCCCGAAGCTCCTGGCTCCCCCGGCCCAGCACGTGGGCAGCTGTGGGGGGCTGGACCCAGCGGGCGAGGCCCCCCAGCCGGCTCGGGGGTCTCTCCGGTGCTGGGATTGGCTGGCAGCTCTCGGGGGTTTGAGGGCCCTGCGTGAGCTGGGGTGGGGGGACCCCAGGGCCAGGCCCTGTGTGGGGAGGGGCGATGCCAAGGGCCAGGCCTGCTGTGATGTGGCAAGAGTTACGGGTACACAGTAGAATTGCACCACCACCCCCCCCCGCCAAGTCAGGAAGAAAAGACCAGCGTGGCCCAGTTACATCCCATTCTCCCCTCCCCACGAAGCTACTTAGACACCATGAATAAGTCTTGATCGTCTCTTTGATACGCTGAACATCTGGAGCTCTTAAAGGCTTCGAGCGAGAGACTTGGTTCTTCAGCCCCCAAGTCACTTTGACGGCTCCTTTCTGCACCCTCTTCAGTTTTTCAACCTGTGGCCCCAGAACCAGATGCCCTGTTGCAGTAAGGGTCTGCCCAGTGCTGTATGCACCTATTTACACCTACTCTGGTTACAGATTGGGTGACTCCAAGGGTCACCTTAGTCCTTATTGCCACAACATGGCACTAGGAGCTCATGGTCAGTTGCTTGTCCACTTTGACCCCTGGATCCTGTCCAGAGTCACTGTTCTCCAGGAGACAGTCTCAGCTCTGTCCGCACGGCCTGACTCCCTTGTTCTTAGATGGGTGGCCACGTTTGGCTGTATTAAAATATAGTGTGTCTGAATGGGTCCTGCTCCCCAATCAATTCAGTTCGCTTTGTATGACAGCCCTGGCCTAGTCACTATTTACCAATCTGCATGTTGTCTGCACATTTGATCAACGTTGATTTTATACGTATTGCAGGCTCCAAGCACCGAGGCCGGGGCCCCCTGGTCCCTCCTGCCCCGGACCCCCACCAGCTCTTCGATGACACCAGTGCTGGTTTCCAACATGCACAAGGCACCCCTGCCTCAGGAATCGACATGGGCTTCAACACCCTCCTGGCTGACCCAATGGCTAACGTGGCCGTGGCCTATGGCTCCTCCATCGCCAGCCAGAGCAAGGACATTGTCCACAAGGAGGTATGGGAGGGACAGGACCCAGACCCCTGCACTGCTCAGGGCTAGAATGGGGGGGGGGGGGGGTTGGGGGGGGGGGAAGGCCCTGCAGCCCCTGGAATCTGCATACCTTGCGCCTCCATGGTGGGGAGAGTCCTCCCCTACTTTGGCAGTACCCCCTCTGCAGGGTAGAGGGAACTGAGTCTCCATGGCCCTTTCACAAAAGGGAGCATGGTCTGTTTGTTAAAGTGGGGGGTCTGGGAGTCAGGACTCCTGCGTTCTTTTCGCAGCTCTGGGAGGGGAGTGGACCTTGGGGGCCAGGACTCCTGGGTTCTATACCTGGCTGTAGTAGGGGAGTGGGATCTAGTGGATTAGAGCAGGGATGGGCTGGGAGCCAGGACTCCGGTGTTCCCTTCCTGTCTCTTTGCCTCAGTTTCTTCTCTATAAATTGGATCTGGCCCCCGCAGGAGAATGGGGAGGTGTCGCTAATTGACTAGTGGTGGGCTTTGTCCTCCCAGGATGCCCCAAGCGGAGTAACACTTGTCACACACATCCCATTTTGCCCAGTGCAGTAATCCCCTGGTGCAGCCTGGTGTGATAACCACCCCTGCCCCACCCAGTATGATTAGTCCCCCGTTATGCCCCATAGCACAACCCCCTGCTCTTCCTGAAACAGTAACAAGTCCCCTTTCCGGTGCCATAACCCGACTCTTCCTGCACAGATCCACAGGTTCATGTCAGTGAACAGGCTCAAATATTTTTTCGCCGTGGACACTGCCTACGTGACCAAGAAGCTGGCGCTGCTGCTCTTCCCGTATGCACACCAGGTACGGGATGCCCTTGCCGCACATCCTGATGCACAAGTTATGGGGTCTCAGAACTGGCCGTGGGGTTGAGAGTCATGACTCCTGGGTTCTCTCCCTGGGAATCAGGACACGTGGGTTCTAGTCCGGGTTCTGCCATTGGTTCAATTGCATGATGATGATGATGTCTGTGCCTCAGTTTCCCCCGTTTAATGGATAAGGATCTGCAAGGCTTAGAGGCAATATCCAATCACTCTCCCTTCTCTTTAGAACTGGGAGGTTCGGTATAGCAGGGACACACCCCTGACGCCCCGGCAGGACATCAATGCGCCGGACCTGTACATCCCCAGTGAGTATGATCAAGCAAATAGTGATGGGGGGAGGGGCCTCTCCTCCTAACCCAGGTTAGTCAGGTCTGATGCCCTCCACTCTCAGGCCACTCACCCACCCATCCTCAGCCCCAGGGGCCAGGGCCTGATGACCCTTCTCCTAGGACTGGTAGCTAGGGTCGAAGAGACCCCCTGTTTCTGTCTGTATCTAGTGCAAGAGAGAGCAGTTGGTAGGTGTCAGACAGAGAGAGAGAGAGGGTGTGGTGTGTATGGGGATGAATGGATGGGGGTGTGTAAATGGGGATGAACTGGGGGAGGGAGGGTCAATGGACAGACTGCCCAGTCAATTAGGCAGACGGACCTCGCTAGCACTGTCCCCGGGAGGCTGATCCCCTCCCCTCACATTTCCTGTCCTGTCTATGGGTTTCATCTCCCCCTCAGTGGAAACTGTAGCTCACGCTTCATCTGTGTGTCTATTTCAGGCATGGCCTTTATCACCTACATCCTGTTGGCCGGCATAGCCCTGGGCCTGCAGCAAAGGTGAGTCCTGCTTCCCTGGAGCCACCAAAACTCTCAGCCCACCTTTTCCCCCACAGGCTTTGTCAGAGGCGCTCTCCCCTCTCAGGCAGCACTGACCCCAGTCCCCTAGCGCGGTGGGTCCTTTTTTCCAGTGATTCCCGGGTGTGGAGGATCCCGCTGGTGTTTTCCTCAAAAGCTGAAGTGTGAACCCAGGTGTCCTCCTAGCCAAGTTCCAGATTGGGTGACTCTGCCTGTCTCTAAATCTCTGCTATAGTTTCTGTCGGTTGCAGGATTCTCCCCTATTTCCCCTCTCAAACTCGGGTGTAGCTTTGCTATGTGACCCCAGAGGTGGCTGCATCTCAACGCCAGGCAAGGGATCCCTGTATAAATAGCACCTGCACCCCACCCCAGCGGCAGAAGTGAAGGCTGATTTGCTGTCATGGTTCCCTGGCAGGTTCTCCCCGGAGGTGTTGGGCATGTGTGCCAGCACTGCCTTTGTGTGGGTAGTTATTGAAGTCCTCGCCCTGCTCCTGAGTCTGTACCTAGTGACAGTGCAGAGCGACCTCACGCCCTTCGACCTGCTCGCCTACAGTGGGTACAAATACGTGGGGTGAGTCTGCATGCAGGACAGCCCTGCTGCCGCAAGCCAGCTGGGCGGGCAGCAGCGCCAGGCAGCTGCCGGGGAGGGGGGTTCGAGGCTACAAAAGTGGGGCAGGGGTTACAGAAAACTAGGCTGAAATGAAAATAATTTAATGAAAACAAAAAATTAATTATTGTTGTCTACATTTTTAATGGAAAATTTCAGTTTTTTGGCGAAAATTTAAATTCTGATAATATTTCAATTTTGCTCAAAAAAATTTCAGGAAAAGCTGCTGTAGGGCATCATGGGAGTTATAGTCCGGGAGCCTCAAGCCCCCATTCTCCACTGTGTGCCAGTGTCCCTTGCACAGACTATATCTCCCATGATGCACCAGTGGGGTGGGCCTTGGGGTCCTGCTGGAATGGGGGGCTGCACCGGGTGATGCTGGGGTGGGGTTGGGTGTTCTGCCAGGGTTGGGATGGCTGGATGGGGTGAAGCTGAGAGTGGGTCTGAGGTGTCCAGCTGGGATGGGGGGACTGGGTGGGGTGATACCGAGGGTGAGTCTGAGGGGTCCCACCAGGATGAGGGAGCAGGCTGGATGGCATGCTGCTGGAGGAGGGGGGCTGGTGCATCCGTGCAGGGAGGGGAGATGTGAGGAGCCCCCTCTCACTGCCTGGCCCTGCCCTTCCCTAATTTCTGTCTCCTGCAGGATGATCCTGGCTGTGCTGGGGGGGGCTGCTCTTTGGCAGTGATGGGTACTACGTGGCCCTTGCCTGGACATCCTGTGCCCTCATGTACTTCCTGGTGAGTGCAGGGCCCAATATGGACACCTACAGCCTCTGTAATCTCTACGGACAGCCCCTATATAGACACGTAGAGCCCCCATAAATCCCTGGGGCCAGGCACCCAGGAATGGGGGTTGCTTCTCTACAGCAGCTATAGCCCCTGTAACCCACAGGTTGGAGGTGCTTGGGAATGGAGATAGGGGAAGAGCCTCAGAAGTGAGCGAGGCCATGTGGCCCCTGGGCCATTTGAGGCCATCCCATGGAGTAGTCTCCAATGCCCTGTCCCCACATGGTAGTATCTGCCAATCCCAGCGGCAGGGGCAGTAGCCTTTGAACATGAGGCATCATGGGACTTGGTAATGGCTCCCTCAGCCACAGTAGCTGCAATGTTCAACTCACTCCATGGGGGCAGTGCAGAGGTGGGGGCCTGGGCATGGGGCTGCATGAGAAGAGGAGTGGGGCTGGGTAATTACCAGTTCATCCCCCATGTCTAACGCTGTCTCCCCACAGGTGAGGTGGTGGCAGGGAGAGACAGGGCAGGTGGGTTACCGGGCCAGGCTCCCCCCTATATCTAATGTTGTCTTTCCCCAGGCACGATCCCTGCGAATGAAGCTGCACCCGTCCCTGGTGCCAGATGGGATGGGGCATCCCAGGGGCGGTGGGCGTGGTCAGACCTATGTCACCCTGGGGGCTGCTGCCTGCCAGCCACTCATCGTCTACTGGCTCACCTTCCACCTGGTCCGCTGAGATGGGGCAGCGTAGCGCCCTGGGGGACAGTCCGTCCCAGACACATGGACTCCTGGGACGCCCCCAGACATACAGGCACCCAGGACACACATCCTCCAATGCACAGCTGCCGGGAACCATACACAACCTGAAGCATGGACACCTCAGACCCCCATGTGGGGGCTGGCAGCCAGGACTCCTGGGTTCTATCCCCAACTGGCTGGGTGACCTGAGGTGTGTCCCTTCTCCTGCCTATGCCTCAGTTTCACCCTCACTTTGAAGGAGGGATGATAACACTAACCTGCCCTCTGGGACTTGCCTAGCCACATCACCTCAGGTGCAGGGCCCTACCCCCCACCTCCCATCTGCTGGTGGGTATCTGGTCCCCCAGTCCCCTGGGATGGAAAGTACCCCCAAAAAACAGTGTTTCTAGCATATCAGTGTTTTCCTGGAGAACTCCATCAAAACCCAACACTTGGGGAGAGGGAATAAAGAGTCCTGACTAACCAGCAGTCTGTGTGTCAGTGCTGGGCCATGGTGCTAGGGGGAGCTGTGCAGCAGAGAGTGGGGCAGTGGCCCAATAGGGGGCACTTTGCCCTTGCAGCCCTGGCCCCAGTGCCCAGGCATGGTACTAGGCGGGCTGTGGAGCAGGAAGCAGGGTGGGGACTCAGTAGGGGAGCATTCTACCCTTGCAGGCATTGTGGACCCCGCTACACACAGTACTAGTACAGTGCCCCTCAATCCCAACCTGATGCCACTGCAATTTCTGTCCCATTCATAGAACCATAGATTATATATCACAGAATCATAGATAGGTAGGGCCGGAAAGGAGACTTAGACCAGCCTGCTGTTCTGAACAGGACTGAGTACACCAGGGATTGTTGGGATCATCTAGTCTGACCTCCTGTATGACACAGGCCATGGGACTGCCCTGAATTAATTCCTCTTTGAACTAGAGCAGATACTTTGGAACAAATCCAGTTTTGATTTAAAAATTGCAATTGACGGAGAATCCACCAATCCTTAGGAAGTTGTTCCATAGTTAATTAATAAATTGTTAAAAACTTGTGCCTTATTTCCAGTCTGACGTTGTCTAACTTCAACTTCCAGCCATTAGATCGTGTTAGACCTTTGTCTGCTAGATTGATGAGCTCTCTGTTATCCAAGTGCTGTTCCCCAGCAGGCACTTCTAGAGTGCGACCAAGTAATCCCTTAGCTTTCTCTTTAAGCTAAATAGATCAGGCCCCTGGAGTCTCTCACTCTGAGGCATGTTTTCTAAGCCTTTAATCATTCTCGTGACTCTTCTCTGAGCCCTCCAATTTATCAGCATCCCTCTTGCATTATGGCCACCAGAACTGGACGCAGGATTCCAGCAGCTGCACCAGTGCCACCTACGGAAGTAACAGAGCCTCCCTTCTACTCAAGCTTCCCCTATTTATACATCCCAAGATTGCATTAGCCCTTTTGGCCACAGATTCACGTTGGGAGCTCACATTCAGCTGATTATCCACCATGACCCCCAAGCCCCTTTCAGAGTCACTGCCTCCCAGGATAGAGTCCCCCATCCTGTAAGTGTAACCTACATTCTTTGTTCCTATATGTGTAACTTTACATTTTGCCATATTAAATCACATATTGGTTGTTTGCACCCAGCTTACCAGCTCATTCTGTATCAGTGACCTGTCCTCTTCATTATTCACTACTCCTCCCATCTTTGGGTCATCTGCAAACTTTTATCAGCAATTATTTTATGTTTTCTTCCATGTCATTGCTAAAAATATTAAACAGGATAGGACCAAGCACTGTGGGACCCCAGTAGAAACATATGCACCCAGTGATGTTTCCCTGTTTACAAGTGAAATGTGAGACGGCTCAGTAAGCCAGTTTTTAATCCAGTTAATAACGTGTGCCGTGGTGATTTAGTATTGATGTGGTTTCTTAAGATATCCTGGGGTACCATGGCAAATGTATTGCAGAAGTGTAAATGTTCAACATCAACACTCATCTTTGACTCTCACCAAAAAATATACCAAGTTAGTTTGACAGGCTCTGTTTTCCATAAACCTGTGTTGATTGGCTTTAATTATACCACACTTCTTTATTTATTCAGTTCTGTTGTGTCAGTCATTCCATTATTGTGCCCTGGAGTGATGGAGGTGGGAGGTTCATTAGGGTTTGGTATCTTTACAGCTCAGGGTTGAGTGTTTGGCTGCAGGGAGCTTTGAACCATGTGGGGACAAGTGCAGGCCCTGCTCCCTACACCGCTTAAAGTAGTCTGAAAAAAGAGGGGGGGGGGAGGAAGGATTTCAGCTGTAATTTTCCACAGCTATTAAAGTGACTTCATAGCTGCCTGCCCCATCAAACTGCCCCTCCTTTCACCCCCTATTAACTCTACCCCCACCCCACCGCCTGGGGGAAGAACTCTGCAGCAGAAGATGGGGCAAGCAGCCAATCAGAGGCAGGGCTCAAGCGCCCAGCTGGAGTTGCAGAAGTTGTATTTGCTGCTGGGTCTGTGCCCCTTTGCCCAGAACTTTAACCCTCGCCTCCACTATAGCCCAGGCCTGCTGCCGCACAGGGATGCTAGGGTGAGGAGGGGAACAGACCAGGAGCTCTGGCTTATCCTGCCTTCAATGCTGCTGACATTGTCATTCTGCCTCTTGCCACCAGGTGTCAGTGCGAGCACACAGGGCCCTTTGCTCAGGGAAGCAAATGGAAGCAGATGCTATTGAATCCCCACAAACTTTCCTCAGCAGATGCCCTCAGTTATAGGGGTGCTGGAACCACGTGTACAGTGTGGGGGCACTGAGAGCCACTGAACCAAACTGTAAACCCTGGATATGATGGAAACCACTTTAAGAACGGGGGGTGCGGGAGCACCCCAGTTCCAGCACCTATGCCCAGTTATGAGCCAGGGACCCCCTCCATATGCCTAGAGCAGCTGTAGGTTCCCACCCCAGCTCTGCCAGTGCCCCTCAATCCTGACCCACAACCCCCTGCTAGCCCAGCCTTGGGCTCCCCCTCCGGTTCTGTTAGTTAATTGCTTATCACCACCTTGCAGCCAATCCCCCCCAAGAGCAATTCATGCTGCAATGCTGACCTCAGCAGGTGGGGGAGGCGCCTGGGTCTCCTCCCGCCATCATTTCCCTTCACCGTGAATCCAGCACCTCAGTCAGCATGGATGGGTGGGGGCAAGAAAGACAGATAAGCTCTACCCCGTCCCACAGCACTGTTTCCTGCCCCCCGACCCCCAAGCTCCTACCAATGCCCCCACCCGCCACGCTCCCTGCGTCTGACAGCTCTGGCGGTTGCTGGCTCTTCCAATTAAGCAGAGATCTTTGGTTGGAGGTGGGAGGGGTGAATGAGGTGTGAACTCTCCCCCCACTCCAGTGAGCTGGGACTGGAACCCCACTGTCCTGACTCCCAGCTCTTCCCACTAGCTCCATGGCCCCTCCCGCAGCGAGGCTAAAAACCCAGCAGTCCTGACACCCAGCCCCCACCTCCCACCATTCTAACCAATAGACCCACACACACACACACCCCCAGTTGGGACCAGACCCCACAGGCCTGACTGCCAGCCTTCCCAGCTCTAACCCTGACACACCTTGCGCAAGCACCATCACCCATGCCTGTGCCAGTGTGCCCAAAAGCCAGCACCCTCCCCCCGAGAGAGGATAGGCCCTGTAGTCCATTCCTTGCACGCCCACACGAGTCTGTTTCCCCTGCCCTGGGGCTGGATTGGCTCTGCCACCCCCTGGAGGGTAGGACACAAACACACACATGCTTGCCCCCTCCCTCCCACCCCGTGCCTAGTCTAGGTGCACACACATTAACTAGCCTGCTTTGTTTAATGAGGAAATGGAGCGAATCGAGGACAAATTCACGGGCATTGCAGGGGGTAGGCGGGGGGGGAGGGGGGAAGCTGACGGCAGCCCCAGGGCAGGCAGCTGGGGTCCTGTGGCTGGAGATGGGGGGCAGCTGGGGGTGGTCAGGTGGCAACTCACCTAAGCAGATTAAATCCATCAGCACCGCAGCTCATGGCTAATGTGCTGGAGCAAGTAGGGAAGGTAGTGAGCACTGGCCGTTACATAACAGCTCCTAGCCTGGGGGCTGGGCTCCTACCACGCTCTCCCCCCCCCCCCCCCCGCCAACCCCCAAAATGCTGATGGGTCAGGTCTCAGTGCCAGTCGGGGTGGGGGGGGAAATCTGTATAAACAGCCCCAGCACGCCACCCCCAGAGGCAGCTGCTGCTCACTGCCAGGCGAGGGAATCCCTGTATAAACAGCCGCAGTGCCCCACGCCAGAGGCAGCTGCAGCGCAGCGCCAGGCGAGGGATCCCTATCTACACGGCTGTGATGGAGCGCGTTCCCAGCAGATCAAAGCCTGGGGGAGGTGGCTCTTTGCCAGTGCAAGGTTCTCATTCTCCCTCACATTCTCTCCCTGGCAGCATAGTGACAAATTTGATCTAAGACAGGAATTTCCCTGATGAAAAATGTTGGATAAATGGCCCAGAAAACAGCAGCTGCTGATTATTCTCTAGCGCTTCAAAGAGCTTTGCAGCCCTACAACTGCCCCAGGAGAGAATTTTCCTGATCTCATTACAGAGGGGAAACATATCAGCAAAGCGGATCGGACCTAGGAATCCTGGCTAACAGCCCCCCCCCCAAACCCCCCCCCTCCCCCAGTGCAGTAACAGAGCCCTGCAGGCCTCAGGGGTTCCCCCCCCCTCATCCTGGCTCTAGCCCCCTCCCACCGGCTAGGGAAAGAACCCAGGAATCCCTGCCCAGGTTCCAGGAGCGGGGATGTCCCTGGGCTGGCTAGCTGGGCTGTCCCATATGGACTGAGCTCGCTGCCTATGACCCACCCCTGTCCCCACACAGGAGCCAACCCTAAGGTTGGCCCTTTGGCTCAGGCAGGACTGACAGACCCAGCCACAAGTCACAGCTGAGTGACTGCTGGCAGGTGGCTAGGTGTGTGTGTGTGTGGGGGGGGGGGGGCATACAGGGTGTGTATGAAGCTAGTTGGGGGGAAGCCTGTGAGGGGTGTTGTAGGGGGCAGGGGTTTGGCCTGGCAAGAAGGGCTGAAGGGCTGAGACAGTGAGTGTGTGCCCGCTGGTGCTCAAGGGCTGCGTACATCCCCAACAGCAGTGCCCAGCCCTGGGGTGAGGGCACACATCCCATCCTGGCAGGCTTTGGGGCTCCCTGTGGCAAGGGACTCAGAAGCAGGGCTGCCAGCAGTCCCTTATTACAAGGGATGTCCCTTATTTTTTCATCTCTGTACAAGCAGCTCCGGAGTTGCTGAGTGCTGTGAAAAGCAGCAAGCAATGCCCCTGGCGAGTGGAGGGGGGTGAGTACGGCTTCTTATTGCTACATGCTGCGACCTCAAATAATAACAATATCGGGGGGGGGCTACGAAAACAGGCCCTTAGTTTTGAACCACAATGTTGGCACCCCTTGAAGGCCTCTGGGCTGTTGCAGTGCAAAGCAGCTCCCCAGTGCCCTGGGGGCTGGGAGCATAGACGTGTCCCCGGAGGCAGGGTTGGTGGGAACAGGCTGCCCAGCACTTCACCGGCCTCCACAGCAGCAGTGTCAGAGCACGCCCCTCCCCTCCCCAGCCCCGGCAATGTTCCGCCTGCCTTGGGAGGCAGCCAGTCCGGGGCCTGCTCAGCCCCTCTCCTGTGGCTGTGGAGGGGGGCGATGAAGCCCTGTGGCAGGGGACTGGATTGGAGCTGGTGCCCCCTTAGAGTGGAAAGCGCCTCCCCCCGCCCTCCCGTCCTGTGGCCAGATTGGAGCCAGCGCTCCCTGATGGCCCATGGCCCACTTCCCGCCCCCGGGGGGTCAGGGGGGCCCTTTTTTTTTTTTGCAAGTTTTTATTTAGCCACAAAGTTGAGGATTGTTTATCCAATGTTTCTTTTATACACAAATGCCCCGTGGGAGGGGAAGGGGGGGACCAAGGGGAAGCAATTTCCCCCACACACCTGTAGACAGCTCTGGCACCAGGGTCCCTTTCTGTGTGGGCCTGACCCCAGGTGGAGGTGGAGGTGGAGGGTGGGGGTGGGGGGGTAGAATCCCCTCGCTCTAAGACCAGGGGTTTCCTCCCCAGCACCACCGGCACTGAGCCCAGAACAGCTCCCCATGTCCGATAACGGGGTGCTCTGCTCAGGGACTCCCCATGCAAGATAACAGGTCACCCCCACACAGGGACCCCATCCCAATTTTCTGGGCTCAAAGCCCAAATTTGAGTGCACCCCCAAATCCTCCCCCAGCTTGGTAATGAGGAGGCAGGTTAGAGGGGCCCTGACATTTGCAAGGGGTGTGTGACCTGGTGGGGGTGTCATTGTTCAGCCTTGATCCCCTTCTCCCTGGGGTCTAGTTAAGGCACCCCCTGGCCCCCCAACCCCCACTCCAGACAATAACTCCTGGTAATAAATTCAACACTACAAACACACAGAAATACCCTGCCATGCCCTGGCATGTGTGGGGTTTGGGCCTGCTCTGGGGTGGGTGGGGGGGCCAGGGGCTGTGCTCCCTAGGTTGTGGGTTACGCCCCCTGGATTAGACATAAACGTTCCAACAGAAGAACCCCCCTGGTCTTGTGTTGGGGACATCAGCCCTGAGCCCCTACTCCCACATTATAATGACACTGCAGGGGAGGGGTGCCCAGTACCCAGCTCCCCTGCACCCTAAAATGGGTTTAACAGTGGGACAGGGTGCCCCATCCCTCTCCCTGCCCCCCAACAGACAGGCTCGCAATGGGGAGTGTCCCAGCTGCGGTGGGGGAGGGTCGCTCCTGCCCTGGCCCCCATCTCACAGGTGGGGAGGGTACATCTGGGAGGCAGATGCTCCCCTCCTCATGGGCGCTGCAGAAATGAGGGGCAGCAGGGTTTAGTGAGTCACTCAAAACGCGGGGCGGCCCTAATATGGGGAGGCCCAACGTCTGATCCTGCGAGTCGTCCAGCGATGGGGCAGAGCCTCAAATCCATGGGGGTGTTGGAGTTTCAGGGCCCCCCTGTGTTCCCAGCATCTCTTGCGCTCTCCTAGAAACAGCTGGTTGGGGGTGAACCCAGGAGTCCGGGAGCAGCCACTGAGATAATTGTGGGGCCCCCACTCAGTCCTCTTAGAAACTCACCAAAGTATAAACCATACTGGGGAGAGAAAGAGAAAGAGACACCCTGAAATGCTGCAGCATAACAGAGCTGCAGGTCAGGGGCACAGAGTCTCAGCGCCAGGCACACAGACCTGCACCCCACCCCAGAGACAGCTGTACCTCAGTATGGGGTAAGGGATCCCTGTATAACCTCCCTGTGCCCCACCCCAGAGGAGGCTGCATCTCAGTCCCTGGAAAGGATTCCCAGAAACCGTGTTGGGGCGCTACCTGTACAAGTAGTAGAAGAAGGACAGCAGATAGAAGGCTAGTTTGCACCACGACTCCTTCTGGCAGTAGTTGAGGATGTCGGCGTTCATGATGGAGACAGCATCGTACATCACCTCGGACCCGTCTGCCGGGCGGTGGAAGTACCTGGGGGGCAACGAGGCCAGGGCTCAGACAGCGTCTTTGTCCTCCCAAACCCCTCGTGCAAGGGGCTCCTGTAGTACTTAGGAAAGACCCCCCTCCTAGCCCAGCCACGCCCACGGCTCTGCCAGTCCCCCCACCTAGCCCAGCCACGCCCACGGCTCTGCCGGTCCCCCCGCCTAGCCCAGCCTCACCCACGGCTCTGTCGGTCCCCCGCCTAGCCCAGCCTCGCCAACGGCTCTGCTGGTCCCCCGCCTAGCCCAGCCTCGCCAACAGCTCTGCCGGTCCCCCACCTAACCCAGCCACGCCCACGGCTCTGCCGGTCCCGCCTGCTAGGCCAGCCACGCCCACGGCTCTGCCAGTCCCCCTGCTAGCCCAGTCATGCCCATGGCTCTGCCGGTTCCCCTTCTAGCCCAGCCCTGGGTACCCCTGCCCCATGTCCTTCAATCCCAACCCACTGCCCCCAGAGGCTGCACTCCCTCCCCCCACAAGCTGTCCTCTCAAGGAGGGCTGGCTCCCAGGGCGCAGACCTCACTCACCTCCAGAGGTGGTAAAAGAGCAGAGGGATGTTGAGGCCCAGGGTGACCCACTCGGCTGCACACAGGAACATGAGGCAGAAGAGCCCATGGATAGAGTATTCAGGGACCACGAGCTGGAAGGGAGAGCAGGCCCTGGTCAGTGGGGAAATAGAACCCAGGAGTCCTGGCTCTAGGGTTGTCAACCCTCCAGGATTGTCCTGGAGTCTCCAAGAATTTAAGATTAATCTGTAATTAAAGATTATGTCATGTGAGGAAACCTCCAGGAATACGTCCAACCAAAATTGGCAACACTACCTGGCTCCCAGCATCAGTGGCGGGTGGATGCCGCCTCAGCACACTGTGCGCCCCACAGGCACCCCATTAGTATTCCGCGGCTTTGATGTGGCCATGTCCTGTCCTGCCAGCAGCCAGGTATAAATAATACATGGGGGTGTGGGGGGCGTATTCTCAAACGGGAACGCAGAGCAACACACAACAGGGAAACTGACAAAAGCAACACAGCACCTCCCCAGGGGCACCAGCTCCCATCTGGCCCCAGGGCAGGGGAACTGGCTGCCTCAGGGTAGCAGGGAATAGGATATGGGGCCTTTCCTGGGGGCAGCTCTGATCTGGCCCTAAGGCAGGTGGGGACTGGCTGGCTGGGTGAGGGTTCAGGGGGCTGTGGGGAGAAGATGCTAGGAGCCTAGAAGGAGGAGGTGTGAGGGGGGTTGGGGGCTCAGAAGGCTGTGGGGAGAGGTGGGGG
>NW_020695859.1:0-4410 GCF_002925995.2 Terrapene triunguis | reverse complement strand
CTCAATGTTTTTCAATCGCTCTCGCTGCAGGGGGGAAAGAAACAGGGAATTAGATTGAGAGCTGGCACAGGGGAGGGCTGAGAGAAGGGGGGGAGGCAGGAACAGAGAGGGGTGTTCAAGCCTGGTGGGAGGGGCTGGGAGTCAGGATTCCTGAGTTCTATACCTGGCTCTGGGACGGGAGTCGGGTTGGAATGTTAAAAATCAATGGTTATAACCTATTTAGGAAGGATCAAGTGGGCAAAAAGGCAAGGGGTGTGTCAAATATGGCATTATGTGTGTCTGAGTCACCGACAGCTCAGAAGCAAATGATTTACAATGCTGATGGATCAATGTCCTAACAGATAAAACAATAGATTGGTTACTAGATGGTGTCTTCTACATGCCACCAAATCCACTAGGGAACAGGATGCCTGGCTCCTTCCACAGCTGTTTTTAATGAGTAGAGGGGGAATAAACAGTGGGATCATGGGGGCTTCAATCTGAGTGACATATGCTGGAGGCCTCCTGCTGTCAGTGCTAAAACATCTTTGGAATTTCTATATATTATAGATCGCAATTATAAATGACAATTTCCTAGCTCAGAGTGTTGCATCCAACATGAGGGAATTCTATATTGGACCTCATCTGGACAGATAAAGAGGAATTGAGCACAGAACTAAAAATTTGTTGTTGCTTAGGTGCAAGTGATCATGACTTGATCACATTTGTTATGTATAAACAGAATAAACTCCAAACTAGCAATATATTAACTTATGTTTAAAAGGTCTAGTTTCACAAGGCTGAAAGCTAAAAGGAACCAAGTCAGCTGGGAGGCAGAATTTAATGAGAAAAATGTGAATGATAATTAGGAATTGTTTAAGAACATTTTAATAGAAGCCTAAAAAGCCACAATCAAGAAAGAACCCACCTCTCTTGGAGATGAAGTGAGGGCAGTTCATTACAATAAATGAACGAGATAGATAGATAGATAGATAGAGAGATAGATAGGTAGATAGATATGGGAAAGAAGGGAAGTCAATAGCCATGAATATAAATCAGAAGCTAGGAATTGTAGAAAATTAATGAGAGAAGCAAAAGGACACCAGGAGTGATGTTTGGCCAGCAGAGTTAAGTACGAGAAGGAATTTTTTTCAAGAATATTAAGACCAAAACAACATTGGTCCATTACTAAATGGAAATTTCAAAATTGTCAATAATAATGTAGAAATGGCAGAAGTATTCAATAACTATTTGTGTTCTGTATTTGAGAAAAAGCCAGATAATGTGTTCATATTATATGATGATGGTGGTGATGAAACACTTTCTATTCCAATAGTAATTCTGGAGGATGTTAAACAGCATCTACTAAAGTTAAGACATTTCTTAATCAGCTAGGCCCTGTAACTTGCATCCAAATGTATTAAAAGAGCTGACCGAGGTGTTCTCTGGACCATTAGGATTGATTTTTCAATACGTTTTGGAGCACTGGGGAAGTTCTAGAACAGAGGTTCTCAACCAGGGGACCAAGGCCCCCTGGGGGGGGGGCCGCGAGCAGGTTTCTGGGGGTCCTCCAAGCAGGGCCAGCATTAGACTCACTGGGGCCAAGGGTAGAAAGCCAAAGCCCCACTGCATGGGGTTGAAGCGTGGGGCTCTGAGCCCTGCCACCTGGGGCTGAAGCCAAAGCCTGAGCAACTTAGCTGTGCGGGGCTCGCTGTGGCATGGGGCCCCAGGCAATTGCCCTACTTGCTACCCCTAACACAGGCCCTGGCTCTTATATGCAGAAAACCAGTTGTTATGGCACAGGTGGGCCGTGGATTTTTTATCTCATGTTGGCGGGGGGGGGGGGGCGGCTCAGAAAGAAAAAGGTTGAGAAGCCCTGTTCTAGAGGACTGGGAGAACACTAATGTTGTGCCAACATTTAAACAGGGTCAAAGGATGGACCTGTGTTATTACAGGCTTGTCAGCCTGACATCAATCCCAGGCAAGACATGGGGCAGCAGATATGATGGGACTCAATTCATAAAGAAGTATAGGAGTGTGATATAATTAATGCCAATCAATGTGGGTTTATGGAAAATAGCTCCTGTCCAACTAATTTGATGTATTTGTCAATGAAATTCCAAGTTAGGTTGATAAAGGTAATAAAGCTGATGCAATATATTGAGACTTCTGTAAGGCATTTGACGTGATGCTGCATGACATTGTGATACAAAACCTTGAACAATACAAACCCAACATGACACACATTAAATGGGGTAAAGCTGGTTAAGTGCTAGGTCGCAAAACGTAACTGTCCACAGGGAATCATCATTGAATGGGAGTGTTTCTAGTGGGGTCCCAAAGGAGCTGCTCTTGGCCCTATGCTAGTTAACATTTTTATCAGTGACCTGGAAGAAAACATCAAATCATCACGGAAAGTTTGCAGATGACACAAAGATTGGGAGAGTGATAACTAATGACGTTAGATCACGGATACAGAGCGATCTGGCTCCCTGAGTAAGCTGGGCTCAAGCAAACAATGTGTGTTGTAATATGGGCCAATGTAAACATACACCTCTAGGAACAAAGAACGCCGGCCACACTTTCAGGACAGGGAACTCTGACGAGGGCTTGGGGCTCATGGCGCATGATCAGCTGAACACAAGCTCCCAAGTGCGACACTGTGACTAAAAGGGCTAATGCGATCCTGGGGTGTGTAAACAGGGGAATCTCGACTAGGAGAAGAGAGGTTCTGTTACCTCAGTATGTGGCGCTGGTGCAGCCGCTGATGGAATCCCGCATCCAGTCCTGGTGCCCACAGTGCAAGAGGGACACTGATAAATTGGAGGGCTCAGAGAAGAGCCATGAGAATGACTAAAGACTTAGAGAACAGGCCTCAGAGTGAGAGATTCCAGGAGCTCGATCTGTTTAGTTTAACAAAGAGAAGGCTAAGGGGTGACTTGATCACAGGCTAGACACCTACGTGGGGAACAGAAATTAGATAATGGAGCTGCAATAGAGCAGCCGAAGGTCTAACAAGAGCCAAGGGCTGGAAGTTGAAGCTGGCCCCATTCAGACTAGGGATAAGACACCTACATTTTTAACAGTGCAGGTAATTAACTGTTGGAACAATTTATCCACAGCTGTGGCGGATTTGCCATCACTGGCGATGTTTAAATCAAAACGGGATGTTTTTCTGACAGATCTGCAGGGCCGCCCGGTGGGGGAAAGTGGGGCAATTTGCCCCAGGCCCCAGGCCCCGCAGGGGCCCTGCAAGCCCTGGCCGAGAATCCCTTTCCTCATCCGGTGGCGGTCCAGGTCTTCAGCGGCATTTCGGCGGCGGGGGGCCCTTCAGTGCTGCTGAAGACACGGAGCAACTGAAGGGCCCCCAGCCGCCGAAATGCTGCCACCGCAGACTCAGCGCGCCACCCGGTGAGTACAAGCTCCCCCGCTTCGCCCCAGGCCCCCTGAATCCTCTGGGCGGCTCTGCAGATCTGCTCTAGTCTAGTGCAACCAGGGATTAATTCATAGAAGTCCTATACCCTGTGTTATATAATCATAGCAATGTAGGGCTGGAATGGACCTAACATGGTCATCTAGGCCACCCACCTGCGGGAGGCAGGACCAAGTAAACCTGGCTTACCCCTGCCAGGTGTTTGTCTAACCTGTTCTTAAAAACTTCCACTGATGGGAATTCAGCTGCCTCCCCAAGTAACCTGCTCCAGTGCTTTAAATAGACACTGGAACAGGTTATACAGGAGGACAGACTAGATGATCACAATTGTCCCTTCTGGCTTTATAATCTAGGAACCTTGTGGTTAGAGCAGGATGTGGGGGTGGAGGGGAGCCAGGACTCCTGGGTTCTATGCTCAGCTGTGAGAGGTGAATGAGGTCTAGTGGGGGGGGGGAGGGTGTACATGGATACCTGCTCTGGGAATTAGTTTTGTGTGTTGGGGTATTGCTGGAGCTGGGGTCAGGGGTGGGGTGCAAGTAGCCATAAAGACACCTCATTGCCCTTATATAGGGCTGGGGTTTGCAGAAACTCCAAAATGAAGGTGGAGCCCAAATCCCAGGCCCTCTGGGGCCCCACGTCCTTCCTCCCAAGCCGTAAAGAGGGTTCAGGCTCCATCATTCACATCATTGTCTGACACATTGTGTGTCCTTAGTTAAGGCTTGTACAATACACAAGTCAAGGATATTGTAATATCCTACATAAACAGTGAGACTAAGCCCTACACAAACATAGACAAGACCCCACATAAACACCAGACATTAAGCCTTGCACAACTACAAACACAAATACTATACCCTACATAGACAGAGCTCAAGAGAAGTGGCTCCGCTTGTGCTCCCATGAGGGGAAAGGGACCATTTACATTTCCAGTTTCTTCAGCATGAACCCCAAGGCGAGTGGGGCCCCAAAACCATGAGACTGACTTTGAAATCATGTGC
>NW_020695858.1:0-4897 GCF_002925995.2 Terrapene triunguis | reverse complement strand
ATATCTGTGTAAATTGACGGGAAATGTTGCACTGGGAGGTTCTGGTCTATTCAAGTGACACCATCATAGGGCCTAATCACATCAGCCATACCATCAGGGGCTCGTTCACCTGCACATCTACCAATGTGATATATGCCATCATGTGCCAGCAATGCCCCTCTGCCATGTACATTGGCCAAACCGGACAGTCTCTACGCAAAAGAATTAATGGACACAAATCTGACATCAGGAATCATAATACTCAAAAACCAGTGGGAGAACACTTTAACCTGTCTGGCCATTCTATGACAGACCTGCGGGTGGCTATCTTAAAACAGAAAAACTTCAAAAACAGACTCCAACGAGAGACTGCTGAGCTGGAATTGATATGCAAACTAGACACAATCAACTCAGGGCTAAATAGGGATTGGGAATGGCTGAGCCATTACAAACATTGAATCTATCTCCCCTTGTAAGTACTCTCACACTTGCTTCTTATCAAACTGTCTGTACTGGGCTATCTTGATTATCACTTCAAAAGTTTTTTTTCTCTTACTTAATTGGCCTCTCAGAGTTGGTAAGACAACTCCCACCTGTTCATGCTCTCTGTATGTGTGTATATATATCTCCTCAATATATTTCACTCTATATGCATCCGAAGAAGTGGGTTGTAGCCCACGAAAGCTTATGCTCTAATAAATTTGTTAGTCTCTAAGGTGCCACAAGTACTCCTGTTATTTTTGCGGTAACTATGTAGATATAATATATGCAGTGTTGTAGCAGATTTTAGGGTTGCCAAGCATCTGGTTTTTCAATGGAACACCCAGTCAAAAAGGGACTCTGGCAGTGCTGACTGGGCCATTAAAAGTCCAGTCGGTGGCGCGGCAAGGCTAAGGCAGGCTCCCTGCCTGTTCTGGCTCCAGATGGCTCCCAGTGGCCAGCATATCGCTGTGACCCCTAGCCGCAGGGGCGGCCAGGGAGGCTCCGCGCACTGCCCCTGCCCTGAGCACTGGCTCCACAGCTCCCATTGGCTGGGACCACAGCCAATGGGAGCTGCGGGGGCAGTGCCTGCGGGTGAGGGCAGCACGTGGCACCTCACTGGCCGCCACTGCACCTAGGAGCCAGAGGACATGTTGCTGCTTCCGGGAACCGCCTCAGGTAAGCGCTGCCTGGAGCCTGCACCACACCCCGAAGTCCCTTCCCCACTCCTGAACCCCCTTCCTCACCCCAACTCCCTTCCAGATCCCGCACCCCCTCCTACACGCCAACTGCCTGCCCCACCTTGAGCCCTCTCCCACACCCAAACTCCCTCCCGGAGCCCACATCCCAACCCGCTGCCCCAGCCCTGAGCCCGCTCCTGCACCCAAACTCCCTCCCAAAGCCCGCACCCCCTCCCACACTCCGAACCCCTCTGCCCCAGCCCAGAACCCCCTCATCCCCAGCCCCACCCCAGAACCCGCACCCCCAGCCAGAGACCTCACCCCCTTCCACCCCAACCCTCTTCCCCAGCCCAGAGCCCCCTCATGCACCCTGAACCCCTCATTTCTGGCCCCACACCAGAGCCCACACCCCCAGGCAGAGCCCTCACCTCCTCCCACATCCCAGCCCCCTGCTCCAGCCCGGAGCCCCCTCCCACACTCCGAACCCCTCGGCCCCATCCCCTAGCCTACCCAGACCTGAAGACTCTGTGTAGCTTGAAATCTTCTCTCTTTCACCAAGAGAAGCTGATCCAATAAAAGATATTACTTCATGCACCTTGTCTCTTTAGATATAATATACTTAGAGTTCTGTAAGGCATTTTACTTATTACCCCATGACATTCTGATTTAAAAAGTAGCACTATAAATATCAATAAAGCACATGTTAAATGAATTAAGAACTGGCTGACTGGTCGGGGCATCATTAGTGAATGGGGGTGTTTCTAGTGGGGCTCTGCGGGGATTGGTTCTAGGTCTGAGATGATTCAACATTTTTATTCATGATTTGGGAGAAAGTATAAAATCACTGCTGGTAAAATTTGCAGGTGACAAAGACTGGCAGAGTAATAAATAATGATGGGGACAGGGCAGTCATATTCAAACAAAATGTGTTGGGTTGGGGCACAGGCTTACCTCGGGTGGCTCCCAGTCAGTGGCGCAGCAGGGGTGCTAAGGCAGGCTTCCTGCCTGTCCTGGCACTGCAGACCACACTGTGCCCTGGAAGTGACCAGCAGCAGGTCCAGCTCCTAGGTGGAGGCGCGCAAGCAGCTCTGCGCGGCTCTCACCTGCAGGCACCGCCTGCCCCCAGCTCCCATTGACTGGAAACCAGCCAATGGGAGTGTGGAGCCAGTGCTCGGGGTGGGGGCAGCGCATGGAGCCCCGTGGCCCCCCCCGCCTAGGAGCCGGACCTGCTGCTGGTCGCTTCCGGGGCGCAGCGCAGTGTCAGAACAGGTAGGGACTAGCCTGCCTTAGGCCTGGTCTACACTGCGGGGGAGGGAATCGATCTAAGATACGCAACTTCAGCTACGAGAATAGCATAACTGAAGTCGGTGTATCTTAGATCGAAATAAAATTATGGAAATAGTGACCATAATATAATAACATTTAACATCCCTGTGGTGGGAAGAACATCTCAACAGCCCAACACGGTTGCATTTAATTTCAAAAAGGGGAACTATGCAAAAATGAGGGGGTTAGTTAAACAGAAATTAGAAGGTACAGTGACTAAAGTGAAATCCCTGCAAGCTGCATGGGTGCTTTTTAAAGACACCATAATAGAGGTCCAATTTAAATGTATACCCCAAATTAAGAAACACGGTTAAAAAAAAACAAAAAAGAGCCACCGTGGCTTAACAACCATGTAAAAGAAGCAGTGAGAGATAAAAAGACTTCCATTAAAAAGTGGAAGTCAAATCCTAGCGAGGTAAATAGAAAGGAGCATAAACACTGCCAGATTAAGTGTAAAAATGTAATAAGAAAAGCCAAAGAGGAGTTTGAAGAATGGCTAGCCGAAAACTCAAAAGGTAATAACAAAATGTTTTTTAAGTACATCAGAAGCAGGAAGCCTGCTTAACAACCAGTGGGGCCCCTCGATGATAGAGATAGAAAAGGAGCACTTAAAGACGATAAAGTCATTGCGGAGAAACTCAACGAATTCTTTGCTTCAGTCTTCACGGCTGAGGATGTTAGGGAGATTTCCAAACCTGAGCCAGCTTTTGTAGGTGACAAATCTGAGGAACTGTCACAGATTGAAGTGTCACGAGAGGAGGTTTTGGAATTAATTGATAAACTTAACATTAACAAGTCACCGGGACCAGATGGCATTCACCCAAGAGTTCTGAAAGAACTCAAATGTGAAATTGCGGAACTATTAACTAGGGTTTGTAACCTGTCCTTTAAATCGGCTTCTGTACCCAACGACTGGAAGACAGCTAATGTAACGCCAATATTTAAAAAGGGCTCTAGAGGTGATCCGGGCAATTACAGACCAGTAAGTCTAACGTCGGTACCGGGCAAATTAGTCAAAACAATAGTAAAGAATAAAATTGTCAGACACATAGAAGAACATAACTTGTTGGGCAAAAGTCAACATGGTTTCTGTAAAGGGAAATCGTGTCTTACTAATCTATTAGAGTTCTTTGAAGGGGTCAACAAACATGTGGACAAGGGGGATCCAGTGGACATAGTGTACTTAGATTTCCAGAAAGCCTTTGACAAGGTCCCTCACCAAAGGCTCTTACATAAATTAAGTTGTCATGGGATAAAAGGGAAGGTCCTTTCATGGATTGAGAACTGGTTAAAAGACAGGGAACAAAAGGTAGGAATTAATGCTAAATTCTCAGAATGGAGAGGGGTAACTAGTGTTGTTCCCCAAGGGTCAGTCCTCGGACCAATCCTATTCAACTTATTCATAAATGATCTGGAGAAAGGGGTAAACAGTGAGCAGGGGCGGCTCCAGGCACCAGCGCAGCAAGTGCGTGCCTGGGGCGGAAAGCTGCGGGGGCGGTGTGCTGGTTGTTGTGATGGTGGCCGTCAGGCTGCCTTCGGCGGCACGCCTGCAGGAGGTCCGCCGGTCCCGCGGTAATTTGGCGGTGGGGACACTGAAGGTGCGGCACCGGCAGACCTCCCGCAGGCATGCCGCCAAATCCGTGTGGCCAGCAGACTGCCTGCAGGCGTGCCGCCGAAAGCCACCTGACTGCCGTGCTTGGGGCGGCAAAAACCATAGAGCCGCCCCTGACAGTGAGATGGCAAAGTTTGCAGATGATACTAAACTGCTCAAGATAGTTAAGACCAAAGCAGACTGTGAAGAACTTCAAAAAGATCTCACAAAACTAAGTGATTGGGCAACAAAATGGCAAATTAAATTTAATGTGAAGAAATGTAAAGTAATGCACATTGGAAAAAATAACCCCAACTATACATACAATATGATGGGGGCTAATTTAGCTACAACAAATCAGGAAAAAGATCTTGGAGTCATCGTGGATAGTTCTCTGAAGACATCCATGCGGTGTGCAGCGACAGTCAAAAAAGTAAACAGGATGTTAGGAATCATTCAAAAAGGGATAGAGAATAAGACGGAGAATATCTTATTGCCCTTATATAAATCCATGGTACGCCCACATCTCGAATACTGCGTACAGATGTGGTCTCTTCATCTCAAAAAAGATATACTGGCATTAGAAAAAGTTCAGAAAAGAGCAACTAAAATGATTAGGGGTTTGGAATGGGTCCCATATGAGGAGAGATTAAAGAGGCTAGGACTTTTCAGCTTGGAAAAGAGGGGACTAAGGGGGGATATGATAGAGGTATATAAAATTATGAGTGATGTGGAGAAAGTAGATAAGGACAAGTTATTTACTTATTCCCATAATACAAGAACTAGGGGTCACCAAATTAAATTAATAGGCAGCAGGTTTAAAACAAATAAAAGGAAGTTC
>NW_020695857.1:3079-5287 GCF_002925995.2 Terrapene triunguis | reverse complement strand
CAGCCTGGGAACTTATCGGATGACCCTGGTGGTAGACAGGGGAACAGCACGAGGAGGAGAAATACTTGAGAGAAATAAAAACTAAATACATGTTTTAAAAATGTTATACACAGAAACAAGCAACAGAGAAAGAGAGAGAGAGAGAGATGTCCCCTGTCCCCTGTCTATGAACCAAATTTTGCTTATTTATCCCACTGTGATACTGGTGTAAATCCAATGAAGTCAATTCTCTCATTAAGAACTGTTATTACTGTAGTAATATTTCGGAACCCCAGCTTTGTACCCCTACAGAAATCTGGCTCAACCAGCTACCTGGAAATTCCCCTGGTGTACTGGCTCTATGTTACAGCCCCCAGGCACAGTGGGCATTCCCAGAGGTGAGCGGTATGGCCAATGTACTCCTACACTCTGGCTATTGCCAGCTGCTGGAATGGTCCCTTGGGGCTACAGACAGTTGAGGATGAATCAGGGAAGGCTTTGGGCTGCTCTGCTTCCAGGGACCAGACTGATCCGCAGTTATCCCCTGGGATTCAGTAGCTGTGAACGTGGTGGAAAACTATCTGGGACCTCTCCACGCTCTGGTCTCCTAGTGAGCCCATCTCAGATGAGCCCATCTCAGCCAGCCCCTGGAATCTGGCCCAGTAAATCTAAGGGTGTTTCAGTGAGTCTGGAAGGAGTCTCAGTTGGTGCAACGTGAGCACTGGAGGGAGCAGAGGAAATTGCACGTTACACCAATGTAGTGTCTGCCTAAGTGTAAATTCTAGCTCGAGGAGACATACCCGGGCTTGCTCTAACCCAGCCGGTGTGCCAAAAATTGAAGTGTGGCTGTGCTTGGGCAAGTAACAGGAGAGGCTCCCTGCCCCGACTATGATCCCGTCCAAGACCACAGATACGCACTCAGGGCAGCCAGCCCCTCTGGCATCTATGGCGACACTTTTATTTTGAGCTAGAGAAGAGCTAGTGTGACTATGTCTTCTCGAGCTGGAACATTCACCTTCCAGCCCCAGTGCAGACAGACCCGTGGGCCCCTCTGGACTCTCCTAGCCCCACCCGAGTTCATCCCATGGACTTTGTTCCACTCACCCAATGGATACACGTCACCTCGGGTTCCCATGGTGGCTCAGACGCTATCAGAGCAGGTCGAGTTCTGAGGATTCTGAGCTTTGCAGCCTCCTTATCTCAGAGAAATTAGACAGGAAGCCAAGTCGACTCATGTCCTGTTGCATTATATCGTATCAACCGACAGTACTGCACACAGGAAAGCACTGTCTTCTCAGCATGCCCTGCTCTCCTTCCTTCTGCCTTACCACTTCTACCAGCCCCATAATCATTTACCTTGCTGAGTACCTGTTACCCTATGGGGGAAACTGACCACAGTGAAGAGGGCCTAGCATCACTTCACAGAATCACAGAAATGTGGAGTTGAAGGGATCCCAGGAGGTCAAACAATCCATCCTCATGCGCTGAGGCACGACCAAGTGCACCTAGACCATCCCTAGCAGGTGTTTGTCCAGCCTGTTCTTAAACCCCCTTAATAACAGGGATTCCACAACCTCCCTAGGTCACCTGTTCCTGTGCTGAACCATCCTTAGAGTTAGAAAGTTTTTCTTAATATCTAACTTAAATCTCCCTTGCTGCTAACTAAGCCAATTCCTTCTTCTCCTACCCTTGGTGAACATGGGCACCAATTGATCACACTCCTCTTTATAACAAACTTTTGCATATTTGCAGATTATTATCATGTCCCCCCTCAGCTGTCTCGTCTCTGGACAAAACATGCCCAATTCTTTCAACTTTCCTCACAGGTCATGTTTTCTAAACCTCTGATCATTTCTGTTGCTCTCCTCTGGACTCCGTACAATTTGTCCTCATCCGTCTTGAAGTGCAGCACCCAAACCTGAAACACGGTTCTCCTGCGCCAAATAGAGGAGAACAGTCAGCTCCCATCTCCGACCCACCCCACTCCTGTCAATACATCCCAGAATGACATTTGCCTTTTTTCAACACTATCACACTGTAGATTCAAATTCCATTTGTGGTCCACCAGAAACCACACACCCTTTTCTGCTGTGCTGCTGCCGAGCCAGTGAGTCCCCATCCCTCCCCTGTGAGTAACGACTTCCAACTAGCTTTGCACCCTCCTTGTGGTAGTTTCATCTAGTCCATATTTTCTTAGTTTGAGTAGGAAAATGTCATGTGGGACTGTGT
>NW_020695857.1:0-3069 GCF_002925995.2 Terrapene triunguis | reverse complement strand
TCCATTTAGTGGGGTCCTTAGGCTTCTGGAGGGTTCCAGGGACATGGTAGAACAGTCCCACCCCCGCTCCAATAGCCTCTGTGTTATTGAGGAAGGAGAACATCAAACCGGAACAGAGGGAAACAATCCCATAGTTGGGACCATAGAATCATAGACTATCAGGGTTGGAAGGGACCTCAGGACATCAACTAGTCCAACCCCCTGCTCAAAGCAGGACCAATCCCCAACTAAATCATCCGAGCCAGGGTTTTGTCAAACCTGACCTTAAAAACCTCTAAGGAAGGAGATTCCACCACCTCCCTAGGTAACCCATTCCAGTGCTTCACCACCCTCCTAGTGAAACAGTTTTTCCTAATATCCAATCTAAATCTCCCCCACTGCAACTTGAGACCATTACTCATTGTTCTGTCATCTGTTACCACTGAGAACAGTTTAGATCCATCCTCTTTGGAACCCCCTTTCAGGTAGTTGAAAACAGCTATCAAATCCCCCCTCATTCTTCTCTTCTGCAGACTAAACAATCCCAGTTCCCTCAGCCTCTCCTCATAAGTCATGTGCTCCAGCCCCCCAACCATTTTTGTTGCCCTCCGCTGGATTCTTTCCAATTTTCCCACATCCTTCTTGTAGTGTGGGGCCCAAAACTGGACACAGTACTCCAGATGAGGCCTCACCAATGCCGAATAGAGGGGACTGATCACGTCCCTCGATCTGCTGGCAATGCCCCTACTTATACAGCCCAAAATGCCATTAGCCTTCCTGGCAACAAGAGCACTCTCACACTGAGGATACCTCTCCAGGGGAGGGAACTCCAGTTATTGATAAGAGACAGGTAATAGTAAGGGGGATTCAATCATTAGAAACAGAGATAGCTGGGTTTGCAATGACCGGAGAACCGCATGGTGACTTGCTTGTCTGGTGCGAAGGTTGCGGATCTCTCAAGACAGCTAGACAGACATATATGTAGTGCTGGAGAGGAGCTGGTGGTCATGATACATATAGGTACCAGTGAGATAGGGAAGGATGGGAGGCCAAATTTAGGCTGTTAGGTTAGAGATCGAAATCTAGGACCTCCATGGTAGCATTTTTTGAAATGCTTCCAGTTCCAGGTGAATGGCCAGTTAGACAGGCAGAACTGCAGGGTCTCAATGCATGGATTAGATGTTGGTGTAGGGAGGAGGTTTTAAATTTATTCGGAACTGGGGAACCTTTTGGGAAAGGGGTCTATAGGAAGGATGGGCTCCACCTTATCCAAAATGTAACCAGATTGCTGGCACTTAAAATTAAAGAGGTCATAGAGCAGTTTTTAAACTAAGGGCTGATGGAAAGCCGACATGTGAGGATGGAAGATGATAAAATACAGGTAGAATCTGATGAGAAACAGTCAAATGAAAATGAGTCCCATTCAATTACATCATGTAATGGCAGAGAGGTAAAAAGTGACAAGTTTTTAAAGTGCTCATATACCAATGCTAGAAGTCTAAATAATAACATAGGTGAACTAGAGTGTGTTGTATTAAATGAGGCTATGGATATAATAGGCGTCATAGAAACTTGGTGGATTGAGGATAATCCATGGGACACAGTAATACCAGGGTACAAAATATATCGGAAGGACAGAACAGATCATGCTGGTGGGGGAGTGGCACTAGAAAGCATTGAGTCAAACGAAGTAAAAATCTTAAATGAACCAAACTGTATGATGGAATCTCTATGGATAGTAATTCCATGCTCGAATAATAATAATAATATAGCAGTAGGGATATACTACTGACCACCTGACCAGGATGGTGATAGTGACTGTATCAATAAAAAACTCAGTAATAATGGGGGATTTCAACTGGCCCATTATTGACTGGGTACGTGTCACCTACGGCGGGAGCCAGAGATAAAGTTTCTTGACACCTTAAATGACTGTTTCTTGGAGCAGCTTGTCCTGGAACCCACAAGAGGAGAAGCAATTCTTGATTTAGTCCTAAGTGGAGCACAGGATCTGGTCGAAGAGGTGAATATAGCTGAACCAATGTTAATAGTGACCATAATATAATTAAATTTAACATCTCTGGGTCGGGGAATGCTACAGCAGACCACCACGGGAACATTTAATTTCAGAAAGGGGAACTACACAAAAATGAGGAAGTTAGTTAAGGAGAAATTAAAAGGTACAGTGCCGAAAGTGAAATCTCTACAAGCTGCATGGAAACTTTTTAAAGACACTTTAATAGAGACTCAATTTAAACACATACAGATCTGTCTCATCTTACGCTGGGGTTACGTTCCGCAGTCAGCGCCTAAAGCGAAAATCGCGTATAGTCAAAATTACATTAAGTGTAATGGCAGGCGGAATTGCCCACACTACAGAAACAGTATTTAAATTGTTATTTTTCTCTTTTTTTGTTTTTGTTTTGTTTTGTTTTTGCCAACCGCGTAAAGCTGAAATCGCACATGTAAAATGCGCCTAAGAGCGACAGACCTGTACCCCAAATTAAAAAACATAGTAAGAGAACCAGTTTCAGGGCCCGGAGGCTAAAGTAGGGCTGATCAGACACAGGGGAGAGTCCTTGTTTTGTTAACAGGTTTCAGAGTAGCAGCCGTGTTAGTCTGTATCAGCAAATAGAACAGGAGTACTTGTGGCACCTTAGAGACTAACACATTTATTTGTGCGTAAGCTTTCGTGGGCTAAAACCCACTTCATCCGATGCATGCCGTGGAAAATACAGTAGGAAGATATATATACACAGAGAACAGGAAAAAATGGGTGTTGCCATACCAACTGTAACGAGAGTAATTAATGAAGGTGAGCTATTATCAGCAGGAGAAAAAAAGACTTTTATAGTGCTAATCAGGAGGGCCCATTTCCAACAGTTGACAAGAAGATGTGAGTAACAGTAGGGGGGAAAATGAGCATGGGATAAACAGTTTTTACTTTGTATAATGACCCATCCACTCCCAGTCTTTATTCAAGCCTAAATTAATGGTGTCTAGTTTGCAAATTAATTCCAATTCTGCAGTTTCTCGTTGGAGACTGTTTTTGAAGTTTTTTTTGTTGGAATATTGCGACTTTGAGATCTG
>NW_020695856.1:0-3041 GCF_002925995.2 Terrapene triunguis | reverse complement strand
AGATTGTGCCAACCAGAAATGGGGACATTGTCTGCCCATCCACCTAGGGGTGAGTTTTGTAGTAATAGGGCAAATCCAGGACCTCAGATCACAAAGCTCCTCTCTTGAACTTTGAGGAATCTGGGATCCCAACATGGTTTAGAGTCTTGGTTTCAGTCCATCTCTGCTTTTCTGTCATGTGGAAACATTCCTGTTAAGGGGAATGCTTCTTCTTTCAGCCTGAGTAAGCCTAAATGCTATATCCCAGCAGTGTCCCAATCTTGTTCCCATTGGAGTCCATAGGCTCTCCATGTCTTCTGGGGAGAGCTGGTTGGGAATTTTCCACTGGAATGATTTTCCAATGTAAAATTCTCACCCACAAAATCAAAAAATTCCATGGGATTATTGTGGTGTTCAGTGATCCCTCTGTGCTGAAGGAGCTTGCAAGAGCTCAATGCGTAGGAAAAAAATGTGTTTCTTCTCTGCATGAATGGGGTTAGCACCTAGGGATTCCTGCCTCCAGCCACTCAGTTCAGCCCACTCGGCCTTGCTGCTTTTGCGTCTTGGCTCTCCCTTTAGTTTGCCAATATGCAGAAACGCACATGGCAGGGAAGCCTGGGTCTAAACTGGGCAGGGCTCCAGGGGGTGAGTCTTGGAAGCCCTCAGAGAACAGATGTTGTCCCATCTTCTTCTCCCTGGCAGTGAAATGCAAAGTCAGCTGCACACAGCCCTGCTGCAGAGACCAATGTGTCAGAGTCGCCCCTCGTCCCATGGTTAAGCCACCCAGCTAAGGGGTGGCAGAGCCCTGTTCAAATCCCGTCTCCTCATCAGGCAGAGGGGAATTTCACTGGGCTGTTCCACATCCCAAGGAGTGCCCTAACCACTGGCTAAAGGCAAAAAGGGAGGTTTCCCCTGGCCTGATTCCTTCTGGCAGGAAATGGCCTAGGGACCTAAGCCAGCTGACTCCAGGAGAGGGATTCCCAGCTGTGGATCTCAAACAGAGATAAGGGCATCCCTGCAGCCTGGACTTAGGTTATGAGGTGCCTTAGAAGGGCAGGGATTAGCACACACCCGTCTTGTCAGCATCTCCTGTTGGCTAGTTTAGGCATCTCTCTGCCTAGCATGCTCGCTTTTGTGGGTCCTATTCTTAGGGGCCTGTCTCTCCCAGTTCATTATATGAGCCAGGGGTCCTAACTCAGGCTTTTTGGATCCCATTATTCCTCAGTGATTTTCTAGGCACCTGAAAGTTAGTCGCTGTGATGCTCAGCATTGCAGCTTGTGAATCCCCTTATAGATCTGGGGCTGCGCTCCTCTCTCATCCCTTAGAAGGCTCCCCCCTGGTCACGTCCCCCTGCCTTGCCCACACTGTATATGTTAACTAAATGACTCAGGATTTGATCATGCTCCCATTCAAACTAATGGGACTTATGCCATTCATTTATTTTATTTGGGGCATGAGAAGACAATAGACCCCTTTCTAGTGTGTGATCTGACCCATCTTCGAAATCACAGGGGCAGGAGAGAACCTGCTATTGTCCCCCACCAAAGATGTGAGGGGTTCACAGTCCAGGCTATGCAGTGGCCACACTGACTCCATGGGCAGGAGGAGGAGAAATGGCCCCATGGGCAGAAGGTGGCAGCAGCACTGTCTTCGGTTTGGGGGAAAGGGTGGGCTTGGGTTTGAAAATGTCTCAATCGGGTTGGGTCTGGTGGGTTTGGGTTGGGTCCTGGTCAGGACTAAAAATCAGCCCTGAGCACACTTCTAGTCCAATCACCATTACATGACTATCTTGGAGCCAATCATCTAGACAGCATGTGTTCCATTATGCCCTAATACACCTCCCAGTCTCCAGAGGACAAAAGGTCACAGCAGCTTTGGCCAGTGGAGACAATAACACTTATTTTGCCCTTTGCGGTTGGAACATTCTATGCTTCGGCAAGACTCACTCCTTTGGTTTTGATTGTAATTTCCTAACTTGTTAGTCACGTAGTGCAGCCAATCATAAAGCACAAAACAGCTTCAAAAATAGGTCATGACTTTTAGATATATTTTCCACTCTATAAGCCATGTAAAATCTACTTGCTAACAATTCTTTATTGTCTCTCTTATCCTAACATCGCAAAGATTCATGGGAGTCTTGTTTGTCAATTGTTTAGCACAGCCATGAGAAATGCTTAGCCTTTAGGTCCATGTGGCAATATTTTTCCCATTTGCCCTTATCTGATTAACCTCCATTGGAAACATTCATATATGTAGCTGCAGATAGTGCTTCAAGAGGAGATTTATAGTTGTGCATTAAAAACTGTAAGTGACAAAACAGAACTAATACAACTAATATCATTAATTGAAAAACCTTAAATCCTGCCTCTAACCTCGTATGAGTTATTGATTGTCATCATGAATTAAATCATCCTGTTAGCTGTTCCTCAGACTGGGTCATACTGTTACTGATTTGGATCACATGAATATCCTTTCTATTTAGTAGCTTCTTAAGGTTTGGAATTAAAGGATTTATGTGAACCCTGAACTTGGGTATATATTTATCAAGGTCCATCTCTTCAGGAGCACTGTTAATGGTGGTCTCATTAGCCCAGACTGGGCCAGGAGTAATAACTGTGTGCCCTATGACAGTTTTTTTTCTAGGGGTGTAAAACAGAAGTTGTAGTCAGTAACGGGACACATTAATGAGCCATACTTATAGGTTTTATGGTACTGCCTCTTCACAGTATAGGTCACCCTCACAGCCTGTTTATGTCATTTGGTGAGCTGTACCAGACAAGAAACAGTAGCAGCTAATTCACAGGTCTTGCTGGACTTTTCTTCTAGTCCAGCATACCCGCAGATTGGAATTGTGATGTCAAATACATCGCACCTGCATATGTACAAATATCCCTCAGTGGAACAATGTGCCATATGAGGGGATCTGCAAGCCCTGGATTTATCATGATATACCAAAATCTCTGGTATCTCCAAGCATTCCTTACAAATATTTCCTTCCAGGTAACCTCTTGTATGGACAGCTGCCAATTTATCAAATACTTGGCCAGAAGGATTAAACACA
>NW_020695855.1:0-13583 GCF_002925995.2 Terrapene triunguis | reverse complement strand
GGGCTGAGCAACAAACAGTTAGTTCAGGGCTCAGGCCCTTTGGTGCAGGGGCAGAGCAACAATATAGTGGTCAGGCTAGGCCCAAGGCCCTATACCTGAGCGTTGGGTGAGGGGGAAGCCTGCCACCCGTGAGCGGGGTGACAGGGGGGGACGCAGGCCCACCCACTCCGCCCCAGCCCAGGGCCCTAGCAGCGGCTGCTGCCGCTGCGAGTCAGTGGGGTATCCTGACCGAAACACACTGACATCGGCTCATACGTGTCTGCAGCCTGATTGGGGTCGGCTACCCCCGGGCTACTTCCAGGTTCCCCCTCAGGGCCTACCTCGTCCGTGGCACCGGGCCCAGTCCAGTCCATCAGCATGGGTTCCTCCCGGCCGGGGCTTGGTGGCAGGTCCGGCAGCTCCTCCGGGAACTCCACTGTGGACTCAGGCGGCTCCTCCGGGTAACAGCAGGGGCGGAAGGGCCCTGGTGGCATCTCACCTTCGGGGTTGGTGTGGGGGAGTTCCAACGGCTCCTCCCAATGACGGGAGCAGACGGGCTCTGGTGGTTCCTCCTCATAGTGGGCTCGGGGCAGCTCCGGCCAGTTAGGCCACGGCCTCGGGCCTCAGAGGTCTCCCGGCCGCGAGCTTCCCGCCGCACGTCTGCTCCCTGCGGTGGTTAGGGCCTCACTGAGCTCTGGCGGCCGGCCTTTATACTTCCTGTCCCGCCCCTTGACTTCCGGGGGGGCGGGAACAGGCGGCGGAGGCTCCGCCCACTTGGGTGTCTGTAAGGGCACTCCCTCTGCAGGAGGGGAGCCACACCGACTCACTACAAGGTCGGTCGCATTTTGCTGGTGCTCTGGCTCCTTTCTCCCTCTAGCCCTCCCCTGCCGTTGCTGCCGTTGCTGCTGAGGGAGGGAGGGAGTGCGGAGGGGGGGGCCTTGCCGGCCTGCCCCCCCCCTCGCCTCCGGAGGGAGAAGCACCGGCCCCCCCAGCATTAACACCGTCTGGGGGCCCCTGCCTGCTTGCTTGCCTGCCCTGCCTGGCCAGACGCCTGCCGCCCGCTGCTGTCAGCGTGGGAGCTGCTTTCTCCGTCGCGGAGTCCGGAGACCTGTGTTCCTGATTCGAGAGACTGTGGAGGGGTTTGTGTGTTTTGTTTTGAGTGACTTTGCCAACTTTGCTCCTGGGGTGGTGTGGTGCCTCCGGTCGCGTTCGGAGGGTGGACGGTACTGAGCCTCTCGCCCGTAATTCCTCGGAGTGGGTGCCATCGCGTACGGAGAAGCCCTAGGGTCGACGTGGGGTCCTTTTGTCCCGTCCCCCGACGCAGAGCGTCTGGAGTGTAGACGGTGCCGGTCCTCTCGTTTGTAATTCCCTGGAGTGGAAACCATCGCGTGCGAGGAAGCTCTGAGGTCGCCGTGGGATTCTCTTGTCCCGTCCCCTGAGACGGACTGTTGAGGAGGGCACCGGGGGGGGGTGCGGTGCCCCCCCCCCCTTCGACCATCTGCCCCCCCCACCACCACCACCCCCACCGCCGACAGCCCCTCCACCGCCCCGCGTGTCATCTGGACCTGTTTTTCGCCCCTCGGCGAGACTGTTTGCTCCCCCCGCTCTTTTCCACCGTCCGGGACTGTTTTGTCTGCTGCAGCGGGCGGCAGAGCCTACGCTTCACGAGCGCTGTGGGTGGTTTTCCCCCCCCCCCTCCTGCGTTTAGCTGGTGGGGTCCCCTCATTGTACCCCCCCCCGGTATTTGTTGGCCCTATCCTACCCCGCCCCCCTCCCTTTTAGATTTTTCTGGTTTGTCCCTTCCCCCTCCTTCTTCCCCCTTACCCCCCCCTTATCGGCTTCAGGCCTGCTGGCTGCGTTCCCAGCCCAACTTTGGCCTTGACTCGCAGCTGGCAAGCATACTTAGCCAGGCCTTCTCATTCCACCCTCCTCTTTTCCCCGCGCGCGCCTTCCCCCCCCCCCCCGTTGGCACCCTCCTCCTCAGCCTGCAGCCTAGTGGGGAGGAGTGGTTGCTTTTTCCTTGCTTCCCCGTCCCCCACCCCAGGGGTGCCCTCCTCCCCTTTCTGTAGTCTCATAGGGGGGAGTGGTTACCCCCCTCTCATTCTTTCCCATTTTCCCTGCTGGTTGCAATGGCGGGGGACTCTGCTCCTGCTCCTACCCCCGTCACTGACCCTGCTCCCGCCATTGCCCATGCTCTTGCCCCTGCCCCACTTTCTTCTTCTGCCCTGTTGCCCCCGCCCGCCTCAGTGGCCGGCCCCTTGGCTGGCCCTGCCCTGGACACCGCCGCTGCCACGGCTGCCCCTTCCACCAGCAGGAAGGGCCAAGGGAGAAAGAAGGGCAAAGGCCCCGCCCGTGGAACCAAGCCTCCTGCGGGCGGGGCCGCAATCCCCGCCGCGGCCCCGACTCCGGCCGCGGCCCCTCCCTCTCCTGCTGTCCCTTCCACCAGCTCTGGAGGCGCTCCATCTCGGACCCCCAGAGCGTACGCCCAGGTGGCTGCCGCCACCCTGCGCACCACCGCGCCATCCGCCCCGACCGCCGCCTCTGGACCCATCCCCGGTGGCCTGGGCCCCTTCCCCTCGCTAACTAGGAGGCATGGCATCCGTTGCCACCTGGTGCCTGCCTCGCCCCACATCGAGACCTACGTGCGGGCGTTGGCGAGGGTGGTGGGGCCCTCAGCCATCGTGGCGGCCTCCAAAATGTATGGGAAGGCCGTGTTCTTCCTGGCGTCGGAGGCCGCCGCGCAGGAGGCGGTGGAAATTGGCCTGACGGTGGGGGGCGTGTTTGTTCCTTTGGAACCCTTGGAGGACTTGGGCGTACGGGTGGTCTTGACCTCCGTCCCGCCCTACCTCCCCAACGCCGCCCTGTTGCCAGCCCTCTCCGCCCTGGGGAAGCCCATTTCAGTTATAAGCCCTCTTTCGTTGGGCTGTAAGGACCCCGTCCTCCGTCACATCCTGTCTTTCCGCCGGCAGGTCCAGCTCCAACTGCCGCCGGCGGCGGGTGTCGGAACGGCGCTCGAGGGGTCCTTCCTGGTGCCCCACCAAGGGGCCCGCTACCGGGTCCATTATTCGACGGGGGAGGCCCGGTGCTTTCTCTGCCGAACGCCGGGGCATGTCCGGAGGGACTGTCCCCTGGCCCGGCTTGGAGAGGCGTCCGGGACCCCCAAGGCCCGGGAGAGTGCCGGCCCTGTCATCGCCGGCGACCCTGGCGGTTCGGCCATTGCTGCTGCCGCCGTCCCTCCTCCTTCTGCCGCGCTCCCCGCTCTGGCCGCGGAGACGGCCGAGCGGGCGGGCCTTGCCGTCGCCGACCCTGGATCGGCGGGGCATGTGGAGGTGGGGGCGGGGCAGCTTCCACCGGCCGCGGGGTCGGGCCCGCCCCAGGGGGAGGGTTCGCCCTTGCCCTCTGGCCCTTCGCCCCTGCCACCCCGAGCCCCGAAATTACTGCCCTTGCCCTCTGGCCCCGCCCCTGCTGACCGACCCTCCACCTCCTCTTCCACCACAGGGGGCTGGGTGACCGTCCAGGGAAAGCGCAGCGCCCGCCGGTCGCGGGCTCTCTCCCTCCCCTCTGATGAGGAGGGTGAGCAGACCCCCCGTAAGCTATTGCGGGGGGCCGACGTTGCTAGTGCTTCCATCGCGCCCCCGGACGGTACCCAGCAGGAGGCGCTGGCCATGGAAACTGTGGACGCCGTGGCAGCGGCTGGGGAAACTCCTGTCCCTATTGTTGAGGCCGCACCTGAGGAGGCTTCGGTAGCGGTTCTCCCGGCCCCTGCTCCAACCGAGTCCCCCGCCGCCGCCGATGTTGCCGAGGCGGCCTTTGTCTCCGTGACTGGCGGGGAGGTCGCCGGGGCCGAGGGGACCGCTTTTGCCTCCTTTTTTGATGAGATTGAGGCCCTAGGTTTGACCCCAGTTACCCAGGGGGAGGACAACCTTCCACCAGCGGGCCCCGATCCGAGCGCTGACTCAGTCCCGGGCCCCCCTCCTGCTCCCGGTCCTGTCGCCCCCGATTTAGTTTTGGGGGAACCCTTGGCCCTACCTGCCAGTCCGGCCGCGCCTGCCATCTCGTGCACAGCCGCCGAGCCCCTTGGGGTGACGGCTGTTGCTGAGCAGCCGGTTTCTACCCCCGATCCCGCCCCTTCCACACTTCCTACCCCTGAGGCCTCCCCAGTCCCTGCTGCCTCCGTCCCCTTGGCTGCAGACCCTAGCCAGGGGGAGCCGCAATCTAGCGGTTTGGCAGCAGGGGATGGGGAGCTTGTTCCTGTCCTTGACCCTGTTCCCTCTCCTGCTGTCCCCGAGGTGTCTCTTCCTACCACCTCTGGGTTCACCGCCGCCCCCGGGGTTGTCGCAATTTCGTTGCCTGCTGACGACCCTCGGGGGACGACTTTCGTGTCTCCCCTTCCCGCCACTGTTGGGGCTGTGCTGTTCCCTCAGCCGCCCTCCCCTTTGCCGGGGACAGAGACGGGCGGCCCGGCGCAGCGGCGCCGGAGCTCGGCCCCTTGTTTGTCTGTGGGCCGCGAGGACCCTTCGGGGGCCCTGCCGGAGGCTGACAGCGGCTCGGCCGCTGCCTCCCCCTCCGCGCTGCGGGATGAGCTGCGCCTCTTTCTCTCGGATACCCGTGGTTCCCAGGGTAAGGTGCAGCTCGCCCTTCGGCGCTGGGGGGACTTCCATCTCGTCCTCCGGGCTCTGGAGGCACTTTTGGGGGAGGGGCGGGGGTCCAATCGGCGAGACATCGCGGCCTACCGGCGGGCCTGCAGGTTCCGTGACTCCTTGTTGGCCTTCGGGGCCGAGCATGGGATCTTGCGGGGCCCGCTGGAGGCCGTCGATCCCTCCGCCTGTGAGGATCTGCCCCAGCCCTCAACATGACAGTCACCACCTTTGCATCGTTGAACGCCCGGGGCTGTAGGGTGGGTCTCCGCAGATGCCAAGTGCTCTCCTTCCTTCGGGAGGGGGGGTACTCTGTGATTTTCCTGCAGGAGACCCATACGGCTCCGGCCGTCGAGGCTAGCTGGCGGCTGGAGTGGGGAGATGGGGTTTATTTTAGCCACCTCAGCGCCCACTCAGCTGGAGTGGCCACCCTGTTCTCCCCGGGGCTGCGGCCTGAGGTGCTGGAGGTCGCCGAGGTTGTGCCGGGCCGCCTGCTGCACGTCCGGGCCCGTGTGGACGGGCTAGTTTTAAATTTGGTCAACGTTTATGCCCCGAACAAGGGCCCGGACCGCGTGCCTTTCTATCGGCGGGCGGCGGCCTTCCTCGGCACTCTGGATTCTCGCGAGTGCCTGGTCCTGGGCGGGGACTTTAACACCACCCTCGAGGACCGGGACCGCTCAGGGCTTGAGACTTCCCAGGCGGCCGCGGGCGTCCTCAGGGAGATTGTAGACCATCACTCCCTGGTGGACGTCTGGCGCGACCACCACCCGGACGACAATACCACCTTCACCTATGTCCAGGTGGAGGATGACCGGTCGCACCACTCCCGGTTGGACCGGATTTATTTGTCCCGCCTTCATCTGGCACGGGCCCATGCCTCCAGCGTCCGGCCGGCCCCGTTCTCGGATCACCATTTGGTGTCCGTAACGGCCTCTCTCAGTTCCGAGCGGCCAGGGCCGGCCTATTGGCATTTTAATAATAGTTTGCTGGAGGACGTGGACTTTGTGGCTACCTTCCGGGAGTTTTGGTTGACCTGGCGGGAGCAGCGGCGCGCCTTTCCCTCGGCGCGGCGGTGGTGGGATGTAGGGAAGGTCCGCGCACGGCTCTTTTGCCGGAACTACACCCGGGGCGCCAGCCGGCGGAGGGGTGCGCTGATGGGGCAGTTGGAGCGGGAGGTCTTGGAGCTGGAGAGGCGTCTGGCCTCCAGCCCCGAGGATCCACCCCTCTGCGAGGCGTACCGGGAGAAGCGGGAGGAGCTCCGGGCCCTGGAAGACCACCGGGCCCGGGGCGCGTTCGTTCGATCCCGCATCCGTCTCCTTCGGGAGATGGATCGCGGCTCCCGCTTCTTCTATGCCCTGGAGAAAAGGAGGGGGGCCAAAAAGCATGTCACCTGCCTCCTGGCGGAGGACGGCTCCCCCCTCACGGATCCGGAGGAGATGCGTGGAAGGGCTAGGGCCTTCTATGCCGCTCTTTTTTCCCCGGATCCGACCGACGCCGAGGCCCGCAGGGTGCTCTGGACCGGGCTCCCGACGGTCAGCGCGGGCGACCGAGACCGGCTGGAGTTGCCTCTCTCCCTAGCCGAGTTCTCGGAAGCCCTCCGGCTCATGCCCACCAACAAATCGCCGGGCATGGACGGGCTGACCGTGGAGTTCTACCGCGTGTTCTGGGATGTCCTCGGCCCAGACCTCGTCACCGTCTGGGCCGAGTCCTTGCTAAGCGGGGTCCTCCCTCTCTCGTGCCGGCGAGCTGTGCTCGCCTTGTTGCCGAAGAAGGGGGACCTTCGCGATTTACGGAATTGGCGTCCCCTCTCGCTCCTCAGCACAGACTATAAGGTCGTAGCGAAGGCTATCTCGCTGCGGCTGGGGTCCGTGCTGGCGGACGTGGTCCATCCCGACCAGACCTACACCGTCCCGGGCCGGAGTATTTTTAATAACCTATACCTGGTCCGTGACCTTTTAGAGCTCGGGCGTCGGGATGGTCTGTCGTTCGCCCTCCTGTCCCTGGACCAGGAGAAGGCGTTCGACAGGATGGACCACGGGTATCTCCTGGGCACCCTGCGGGCTTTCGGCTTCGGGCCCCAGTTTGTAGGCTTTCTCCGGGTGCTGTACGCTGCAGCGGAGTGTTTGGTCCGGCTCAACTGGGCCCTGACCGAGCCGGTCAGCTTCGGGCGGGGAGTGCGTCAAGGGTGCCCCCTCTCGGGCCAGCTGTACGCTCTGGCGATCGAGCCCTTCCTCTGCCTCCTCCGCCGGAGGATGGCGGGGTTGGCGCTTCGAGAGCTGGAGATGCGGCTGGTCCTGTCGGCGTACGCCGACGACGTGCTCCTCGTGGTCCAGGACCCAGAAGATCTGGTGCGGGTGGAGGCCTGCCAGGCCGTTTATTCGGCGGCCTCCTCCGCCCGGGTCAACTGGGTCAAGAGCTCTGGCCTGGTGGTCGGGGACGGGTGGCAGACCAGCTCCCTCCCACCCGCGCTTCAAGCCATTCGGTGGAGCGCGGGTCCGCTGCTCTATCTTGGCGTTTATCTTTCCGCCACACATCCTTCTCCGCCGGAGAACTGGCAGGATTTGGAGGCCAGGGTGGGTGAGCGGTTGCGGAGATGGACAGGACTGCTCCGGTGTCTCTCCCTGCGAGGGAGGGCGCTGGTGCTGAACCAGCTCGTCCTGTCCATGCTTTGGCACCGACTCAACACCCTGAGCCCGGCCCCGGGGATCCTGGCCAGGCTCCAGAGGATGGCCCTGGAGTTTTTCTGGCCGGGACTGCACTGGGTCTCTGCAGGGGTTCTGAGTCTCCCCCTGGAGGAGGGGGGACAGGGCCTGGTCTGTCTACGTAGCCAGGTCCATGTCTTCCGCCTCCAGGCCCTGCAGAGGCTCCTTTATGGTGCTGGTAGTCCGGCATGGAGCACGTTAGCGCACGCCTTCCTTCGCCGCCTCCGAGGGCTCCGATACGACCGGCAGCTCCTTTTTCTTCACCCGAGAGGTCTTCCGCGAGACCTCTCGGAGCTGCCGGTCTTCTACCAGGACCTTCTCCGGACCTGGAAGCTTTTCTCGGCGACCAGGTCCACTGTGGCCACCGAGGGCGAGGATCTCCTCGCGGAGCCCCTGCTGCACAATCCCGATCTCCGTGTGCAGGTGGCGGAGTCACCCTCGGTGAGCCGGAGGTTGGTCCTGGCGGAAACCACCAGGGTCGGAGACCTCCTGGACTACACCAGAGGGGCCTGGGTGGATCCCCGCACGCTTGGTCGGCGCATGGGGCTCTCCACCCTTACGACCCCTCTGCGTGTACTCCGGGAGGTGGGCGCTGCGTTGTCACCTCCCGCTCTTGACTTCCTGTGGCGGACCCTGCGGGCAGGTGCTCCCCGCCCACCTCTCACCCCGGGCCCTCCGGATCTTTTTATTGGGCCCCTGTCCCGTGAGCCCCCCCGGCTCTCCCGATCCCATAACCCGAACCGGCTGCACGCTTTGCAACCGGTCCGGTTTCGAACCGCACCTAGAGACCACCTGTACACGCTCGTGCTCCACACGTTACATTTTCTCACCCTCGTGTCCCGCCCCGATACCAAATGGCGGGACTACCTACTACCTGTAGAGGGTGAGAAACCCCGGTGGGCCAGTCTTTATTCCACCTTGGTTCCACGGCCCGCCGGGGACATTGGATGGCGGCTCCTTCACGGAGCCGTGAGCACGGGCGTGTACTTAGCGCGGTTCACTCCCATTCCCGAGGCCTGCCCATTTTGCGGCCTACGGGAAACCCTGGCGCACGCATACCTCGAGTGCGCCAGGCTGCAACCCCTGTTTCGGCTCCTCCAGAACCTCTTGTTGAGGTTCTGGTTGCACTTTTCCCCACACCTGTTTATTTATGCACACCCTATCCGTGGCCCCACGAAGTCGCGGGATCTCCTCGTCAACCTCTTCCTGGCCCTGGCTAAGCTTACCATCTATAATACCAGGGAGAAGATGTTGACCGAGGGGGTGCTCTGCGATTGTGGGGCCTACTTCCGTAATCTTTTGGTTTCACGTCTCCGGGCGGAGTTCCACTGGGCAGCGTCCGCTGGCTCCCTTACCACCTTTGAGGAGCAGTGGGCGCTGTCCGGGGTTCTTTGCTCGGTGTCCCCATTTGGTTCCCTGATTTTGAACCTTTAACCGTCACCTCACTCCCTGGTTTTTTTCTTAGTTGTCCCAAGGAATTACTTGGTTTCTGGGTCCAGTGGTCCCTCCCGCTAGGCTGGGGGAGGGGCCTTTAGCAGTGGGCGGGTAAGCCCGCCCACTTCCCGGTTAACCAATATGGACTCACTACACCCCCCCCCCTCAAGACTGGCTCCCGCGTCTCGGGGCCAGGCCCTTCCATTTCCCCAATGCGGGATAGGAAGTCCGCGTTGGCATGGTCCTTGCCAGCCCGATGCTGAACGGTGAACGCATAGGGCTGCAAGGCCAAGTACCAGCACATGATGCGGGTGTTGTTGTCCTTCATGCGCATCAGCCAGCGGAGGGGGGCGTGGTCCGTGACTAGGGTGAATGGTGCCCCAAGGAGGTAAAAATGGAGGGCATCGCAGGCCCATTTCACGGCGAGGGCCTCCTTTGCTATGACCGCGTAGTTCCTTTCTCGGGGAAACAGCTTTTGGCTGAGGTACAGCACAGGATGGTCTTCCCCATCCACCTCTTGGGACAAAACCACCCCCAATCCCACCTCGGAGGCGTCTGTCTGAAGGACGAACGGTCGATTGTCAGGAGCCAGTTTTGTACAGCCCGGACTTCAGAGACACCTCTGCAGTGTCCGGAAGGCGGTCTTGCACTCCGGGGACCACTGCACCTGCCAGGGACTGTCCTTACTCAGTAGCCCAGTAAGGGGCGCTGCGATGGACACAAACTGGGGGACGAATCGCCGATAATATCCGACGAGGCCCAGGAACTGCCGCACATGTTGTTTCGTTGTTGGGGTGGGACAGTCCACAAGGGCTTGGACCTTTCCCACAAGGGGTTTTACGCGTCCGCCCCCAACCGTATAGCCGAGGTAGGTAGTTTCCTGCCAGGCAATACGGCATTTCTTAGGGTTGGCCGTCAGACCCGCCTGCCACAGGGACCTCAGGACCGACGCGACCCGGGTCAGATGGTCGTCCCAGCGGCGGCTATAAATGACAACGTCGTTGAGGTAGGCGGCCGCATACTCATGATGGGACTGTAGCAGGTGGTCCATTAGCCGCTGGAAGGTCGCCGGGGCCCCATGGAGACCGAAAGGCATCCAGGTAAATTGATACAGCCCAGACGGGGTGGCAAAAGCGGTTTTCTCCTTCGAGGTCTCATTGAGGGGAATTTGCCAATAGCTCTTGCTAAGGTCGAGGGTGGTGATAAACTGGGCCTCTCCCAGGCGGCCCAGTAATTCGTCCACGCGGGGCATCGGGTAGGCGTCGAAGCGGGAGATGGCATTCACCCTCCGAAAATCTATGCAGAAACGGCGGGTGCCATCTGGCTTGGGCACCAGGACCACCGGGCTGCGCCACTCGCTCTGGGATGGCTCAATGATGCCCAAAGCCAGCATGGCTCGCATCTCCTCTTCGACCTCTTCACGCATCCGGTAGGGTAGGGGCTGGGTTGTTTCCTGGACAACTTTCCCGGGCTCGGTCTGGATCGAATGCTGGACCAGGGTTGTGTAGCCCGGTACCACCATGAAAGTCTTCCAGAAGCCCTGTAGGAGACAGTTAGCCTGTTTATGTTGTTCCTCCGTGAGCGACTCATCTAGAAGAGGTGCCGGGGGGTCCTCCTTCGGGGGTACCCGGGGTCCCAGCTCCGGTTTGGGCGGGTAAGGGTTAATCAGGAGGCCCTCCCGGCCACGCCACAGCTTCAGCAGGTTCACGTGGTAACGTTGGGTTCCCTTACGTTTATCCGGTTGCCTAACCTCGTAGGTGACCGGACCCGCCTTGCGCACTACTTCGTAAGGCCCCTGCCAGCGGGCTAACAGCTTTGACTCGCTTGATGGCAGGAGGAGTAGGACTCGGTCCCCGGGCTGAAACTCCCGCACTTGGGCCTCCTGGTTATAGGCCTGTTCCTGTCGTTCCTGCGCCGTCCTTAGATTCTCGTGCGCCAGGGCTCCCGCCTGGGTAAGGTACTCCTGTAATTGTAGGACGTACTTTAAGAGGCCCTGGGCTGGGGAGGCCGACTGTTCCCAGGTCTCTCGCATCAGATCCAAGAGGCCCCGCGGCCTGCGTCCGTATAATAGTTTGAACGGCGAAAACTTCGTTGATGCTTGAGGCACCTCCCGGACGGCTAACAGCAGGGGCAGAAGGAACTGGTCCCAATGGCGGAGCTCGTCTACGGGGAATTTCCGCAACATTCCCTTAAACATCCGGTTAAACCATTCCACTAAGCCGTCTGTCTGCAGATGGTAAACTGAGGTGCGGAGTTGTTTGACTCCTAAGAGGGTACAGACCTGCCGTAACAACCGGGAGGTGAAGTTAGTCCCTTGATCGGTTAGGATCTCCTTAGGCAGTCCTACTCGTGCGAAGATCTTCACCAGCTCGCCCGCGATAGTCCGGGCGGTAATGCTCCTTAAGGGGATGGCCTCCGGAAATCGGGAGGCGTAGTCCACGAGTACCAAAATGTACCGGAAACCAGCAGTGCTTTTCGGGAGCGGGCCCACAAGGTCCATGGCAACCCGCTCGAACGGTGTCTCCATCAAAGGCATGGGGACCAGGGGCGCCTTGGGTACCCCGGGAGGAGCCGCTAACTGACATTCCGGACAGGTGCAATACTTCTTCACCTCCTGGTGGACTCCCGGCCAGAAGAACCGTGACAGGATTCGGGCGAGGGTCTTCTCCTGCCCCGGGTGCCCAGCCGCCGGCACATCATGGGCGAGTTTCATTACGGCTCGCCGATGACACAGGGGCACCATCAGTTGCGTCTGTGGCTCCCGTGTGCGGGGGTCGCGGTCCACCCGGTAGAGCCGGTCTCTGTGCAGCTCGAAGTGGGGCCATTGGGTGGCTCGCTGGGGATCAGTGATGCTTCCGTCCACCGCCGCGAGCTGCTCGTAAAAACGGCCGAGGGTAGGATCCGCTCGTTGGTCTCGACAGAAGTCGGTGTCGAGGCGGGGTTTAAGGGTGGGTTCCGGCTGCAGCACCGCATCGTCCGGGACGTCCGTCTCGGTTGCCTCGGCCTGGGCGGTGGTCTCGGGGGAGGACCCCTGGCGATCTGCTTCCAGGGCCAGCGTGGGCCGGAGGACTTCCTCGAAAGCGGGCGAGTCCCGGCCCAGGACCACGGGATACGCTAGGTGGGGAGCCACTCCGACCACCAGATTCCGGATGACACCCGCGATCGTTAGGGGAACCCGGGCGCTCGGATACGGTCGAACGTCCCCGTGTATACACTGTAGATGGATCACACCCAGAAGTGTATCGGTCTGAGGTACCAGCTCCTGACGGACCAGCGTTTGGCCATAGCCTGAGTCGATCAAGGCCCGAGTTGTCCGACCGCCAACGGCCATGGGGACTGTTAGCTTGGGGTTCAGGGCTGGTCGGGCCCGATTGTGTCCTGCCCACACTTGTCTGTAGCTGCAGTCCATGTTGGGACAGTCCCGCTGGAGGTGTCCCATCTTCCCGCAGCCAAAACAGGGACCGAGTTCAGGCCGCCTACTCTGGGGGCCCACTTGGCTCGGGCTCCGGGGGGGGGGGGGCTCCGCCGGGCCCTTGGGGGCCCCTGGCCGGGGGCGTTGGCCCTGTCCAGGGGGCCAACTCGATGCGCCGGGCCCGGGGCTCCATATGGGGGTCGGCTTTGGGGACTGGATGCCGTGGCCCGCTTGGGGTGTTCTCCTTCCTCTCACCGCGGGCCAGTTCGGACCCAGCGTTGGGGCGCCGAAAGGTGGGGCCCACCGCATTTTCGGCGGCGAGGAAGTCCTCCATCAGCAACACCCCCGCAGACAGCGTCGCCGGCCGGTGGCGGAGCACCCAGGCCCGCCCTCGGGAGGGCAAGGTATGGATGAACTGTTCCAGGATGACCTGTTCGGTCACTTCCTCCGCTGTCCAGGTTTCAGGTTGTAACCACCGCCGGCATGCCTCCTTTAGGGTCTGGGCCACTGACCGTGGTCTGGCCCCGGGGGGGTAAGTCTGGCTCCGGAACCGTTGTCTAAAGGTCTCGGGGCTGACGTCCAGTGCATCTAGTATTGCAGCTTTCACTTGGTCATAGTCCCGGGCTTCCTCTGTCGCCAGTCCGCAGTAGGCCACCTGGGCCGCCCCGGTCAGATACGGGGCTAAGAGGGTAGCCCACTGGTCTCGGGCCCACCCGGCGACGAGGGCCACGTGTTCAAAGGTGACCAAGAAGGCCTCGGGGTCATCGTCCGGGCCCATCTTGGTCAGGCGAAGGGGAGCAGCTAAACGTGGCATCCCCCCAGTCTCCCCCGCTGGCCCCCCAATGGGGCGAGGGAGCGTAACCAGTAGCTGCTGCAGCTGGTTCTCCAGTTGCTGCACCAACTGCTGCTGCTGCGCGAGCTGGGCCGTGTGCTGCTCCTGTTGTTGCTGGAGATGGGCGGCATCCCGCTGCTGCTGCTGCTGCTCGAGTTGAGCGGCCTGCTGCTGCAATTGGGCCGCCTGCTGCCGCTCCTGACTCTCCGCAAGTAGCTGGAGCAAACGCTCCACGTCCATACTCCTTACTAAACGGGGGGTGGGGGGGGGTCAATGGCCACTCCCCCGTCCAGCCCTTTCTCACAGGGGCAGGGACTCGCAATCCCCACTTCTGGTACCACGTGTAGAAGGTTTGTGCCGGGGCTCGACCCTCCTGGGCAGGAGGGGAACCACACGGACTCACTACCAGTGGAACAAGCAAACAGTTAGTTCGGGGGCTCAGGCCCTCAGGCACGGGCTGAGCAACAAACAGTTAGTTCAGGGCTCAGGCCCTTTGGTGCAGGGGCAGAGCAACAATATAGTGGTCAGGCTAGGCCCAAGGCCCTATACCTGAGCGTTGGGTGAGGGGGAAGCCTGCCACCCGTGAG
>NW_020695854.1:0-1227 GCF_002925995.2 Terrapene triunguis | reverse complement strand
CAGCTCGGGGGAGTCGCTGGGTGAATGTGTGGGGCAGAGTAACCAGGACAGGCAGAGGCAGCCTGAGGACAGGGGGAGCTGGAGCCTGTGGTGGCGGGGAGCAGCCTGGGAGCTGGGACAGGGATACTGGAAGCCAGGTGGGTGCCCAAACCCCTGTGCTGTGTTCGCTCCAGGTTCCCACTCTGTGATGCCTGCTCTGTTGGGGTCTGATGCTGTGGTGAGAGGCTCTGTCTGCATGGGGCAGCAGTTCTGTTAAATGGGTTCCAGTTTTATAGACTTATCATGGGGTGGTGCCCTCACGTACCACCCTCAGTCATTTCAGGGTGTCTTGGCAACCATCTTGCCTCAGTTTACCCTCTTCAGCACTCCTTAAATTACGCCTCACAGTCTAAAAGATCTGAGCGAAAAGTCCCATCCTGGGGTCTGCTCTGAGTTCAAGTAAACCCCAAAATAAAATATTTTTCTTCACTTTTCTCCAGCCTCCAGCTCTCACTCAAGCTCCTCAGTGTCCTCAAGTCAGGAGTCCTCAGTCCTCCTTCCCGGAGCTGGGCTTGGATTAGTTTCCATCGTGGAATCAGATGACTCCAGCCCTCCTTCCCGGAGCTGGGGTAGTTTCAGACTGTGACTTTATTCTCTGCATCCACTTTCTCCAGCCAGGGTCAGCTCTCCAGGGTTCTGTCCTGCTACAGCTGCTGCTGTCACTGTCATCTCTGGCAGCGCCTCCCCCTTAGGGGAGCTCCTCTGTCTAGGACAGTGGTCCCCAAACTTTTTTGGTCATGTTCTCCCTTACCTGGTTTGTGCCCCCACCCTGGGAGCTGTGGTCGGGAGCTGGGCCAGGAACGGGGCCGCAATTGGGGCCAGGAGCTGAGGGCTGTGGCTGGGAGTGGACCCGCAGTTGGGGCTGGGAGCTGGGGGCTTTGGCAAGGGGCGGAACTATGGTTGGGGCTGGAGCAGCAGCTGGGGTCACAGCCCGGAGCAGGCCCAGGAATCAGTGACTGAGGCCAGGGACAGAGCTGCAGCTGGGGCTTAGTATGGGGCGGGACTGGAGCTGTGGGCAGAGCAGGGCTGGGTGGCATTCCCTTCCCGCCACCCATGCCTCTAGGGGGGCATGACCCACAGTTTGGGGACCCTGCTCTAGGAGCACCCCTTCTAGACTCCTTGCTCTGGTGAGCTCTCCTGGGAGCTCCTCTCCTCAGCAGCTTCCTGTCCCTTGGATCCCTTCAGCTG
>NW_020695853.1:0-3454 GCF_002925995.2 Terrapene triunguis | reverse complement strand
TGGGGCGGGGTGTGGGGGGGCACTGCTCACTCTCTCTCCCCTGGCAGATCTCTAACCTCGGCAAAGTGATGTCGGTCGTGCAGACCAAGCCGGTGCAGACCTCGGCCGTGACCGGCCAGGCGTCCAGCGGCCCCGTCACCCAGATCATCCAGGTGAGCACTTCCTCGGACTGGGGGGCAGCGCTGGGAACGGGACCCAGGAGTCCGGGCTCCCAGCCCCCTGCTCTGACCACTGGACCCCACGCCCCTCCCAGAGCCGGGGGGAGAACCCAGGAGTCCTGGCTCCCGGCCCCCCGCTGCTCTAAGCACCAGCCCCCACTGCCCTCCCAGAGCTGGGGAGAGAACCCAGGAGTCCTGGCTCCCAGACCCCTCCTCACCCCTTCTCAGTAGAACCCAGGAGTCCGGAGCGCTCTGCTCTCTGGGGGTGCCAAGCTGCATTAACCCTTTCTTGCTTGCCCCGTGCTCCCCTAGACCAAGGGCCCCCTGCCGGCGGGCACCATCCTGAAGCTGGTGACGTCAGCGGACGGGAAGCCCACCACCATCATCACCACCACGCAGGCGGGTGGCGCCGGCCCCAAGCCCACCATCCTGGGCATCAGCAGCGTCTCGCCCAGCACCACCAAGCCGGGCACCACCACCATCATCAAAACCATCCCCATGTCGGCCATCATCACCCAGTCCGGGGCCACGGGTAACGGCCCGCCGCGGGGGCTGGGGACCGCCTGGTGGGGGTGGGGGGTTGCCCGGGGTGGGAAGGGTTGGGGGCTGCCTGCGCGGGGGGGGGGGGGGTGGAGTGGGGGGGGGGAAAGGGGGGGTGGGGGGGGGGGGGGGCGGGGGGGGCCCTTGCGGGGGAGCGGGGCTGGGGGGGCTCCATGGCCATGGGGCTGCCCCGGAACTCTGCACTGACCCCCCCCGGCTCCCCCCAGGTGTGACCAGCAGCCCTGGGATCAAGTCCCCCATCACCATCATCACCACCAAGGTCATGACCTCAGGCACGGGCGCCCCCGCCAAGATCATCACGGCAGTGCCCAAGCTGGGAACGGCCCACGGGCAGCAGGGCGTCACGCAGGTGAGCGGGGGGTTTGGGGGCGCCGGGATGGCCAGGGGGCCGCCCCCTGCCCCGGCCTCACCACCTCTCTCTCCCCTCCCGGCAGGTGGTCCTGAAGGGCGCGCCTGGCCAGCCCGGCACCATCCTGCGCACCGTGCCCATGGGCGGCGTGCGGCTGGTCACGCCCGTCACCGTCTCCGCCGTCAAGCCCACCGTCACCACGCTGGTGGTGAAAGGAACCACGGGTAAGGGGGCTGGGCGGGGGGCTGCGGGAGGGGGCTGGGCTGCAAAGCCAGCTCAGGGCACTGACTGGCTCTCCCTCCCCCCCAGGTGTCACCACCTTGGGCACCGTGACGGGCACCGTCTCCACCAGCCTGGCCGGCGCAGGGGGCCACAGCACCAATGCCTCCCTGGCCACGCCCATCACCACGCTGGGAACCATCGCCACCCTGTCGAGCCAGGTGATCAACCCGGCCGCCATCACCGTCTCCGCCGCGCAGACCACCATGACAGCCGCCAGCGGGCTGGGCACACCCACCATCACCATGCAGGTGGGGCCTTTCGCCTTTGTGGGGGGGGTACAGGGGTGGCAGTGGGGTACAGGGGTGGGTGCTGAGCACAGAGGGGCAGTGGGACACGGGGCAGGGAGGTACAGGGGGGCAGTGGGACGGGGGTACAGGGGGCAGTGGAACAGTGGGCGGTGGGATAGTGGGACGTGGGGAAGGGGGCAGTGGGGTACAGGGGGCAGTGGGACGAGGGAAGGGGGGCAGGGGGACACGACGTCCGTGGGGCACGGGCCCAGCCCCTCACCCTGCCTGTCTCCCGGCCCCCAGCCCGTCTCCCAGCCCACGCAGGTGACGCTGATCACGACGCCCAGCGGGGTGGATGCTCAGCCGGTGCATGACCTGCCAGTCTCCATCCTGGCCTCGCCCACCACGGAGCAGCCCACGGCCACGGTGACCATCGCCGACGTGGGGCAGGGCGACCCGCAGCCCGGCACCGTCACCCTGGTGTGCTCCAACCCGCCCTGCGAGACCCATGAGACCGGCACCACCAACACTGCCACCGCCACCGTCGTGGCCAACGTGGGCGGCCTGACCCAGCCTGTGCACTTTGTGTGCGAGGGCCAGGAGACCGGGCAGCCCAACGGCGGGTTAGTGCGCGTCTGTTCCAACCCCCCGTGTGAGACGCACGAGACGGGCACCACCCACACGGCCACCACTGCCACATCCAGCATGGGCGCCGGACGAGTGTGCAGCAACCCCCCATGCGAGACACACGAGACGGGCACCACCCACACGGCCACCACGGCCACGTCCAGCATGGGTGCTGGACGAGTGTGCACCAACCCCCCATGCGAGACGCACGAGACGGGCACCACCAACACAGCCACCACGGCCACGTCCAGCATGGGTGCCGAACGAGCGTGCAGCAATCCCCTGTGTGAGACGCACGAGACGGGCACCACCAACACAGCTACCACGGCCCGGTCGTTCATGGGGCGGGGGCAAGCGGATGGCAGCCTGGTAGCCCCGCCCAACCCGCCGTGCCAAACGCAGCACACCAGTGCCACCGGCACCACGATGTCGGCAAAAGCCGGTGTGCCCACAGAGCAGCCGTGCAGCACCAGGATGGCAAATCCACCCCCGGCGGTGCCTGGCACCAACGCACAATCCCCGGCGCCGGCTGGCCGGCCCTGTGAGGCTCACCAGACCCACACCACCAACACCGCCACCACGGCCCGGTCGCTCATGGGCCGGGGGCAGCCGGATGGTGGGCCGGGGGCAGCCGAGGGCCCCCCGTGCCAAACCCAACAGACTTGTGCCACTCACACAACCATGTCGGCCAAAGCGGACGTGCCCACAGAGCAGCCATGCAGCGTGAGGATGGTTGCGCCGGACACGGAGGCCGGTCAGCGAGCGCATGTCAATGACTCTTGTGAAACGGGCACCACGGCCACGTCGAGCTTGGGCACCAGGCGAGCGTGCACGGAGCCCCCATGCGAGACCCACGAGACAGGCACCACCACCACAGTCACGTCGAACATTGGCGCCGGGCGAGTGTGCAGCAACCCCCCTTGCGAGACCCACGAGACAGGCACCACCACCACAGCCACGTCGAACATGGACGCCGGGCGAGCATGCAGCAACCCCTCGTGCGAGACACACGAGATGGGCACCACCACCACAGCCACGTCGAGCATGGGCACCAGGCAACCGTGCACAGAGCCCCCGTGCGAGACCCACAAGACAGGCACCACTACCACAGCCATGTCGAACATGGGCACTGGGCGAGCATGCAGCAATCTCCTGTGTGAGACGGGCACAACTAACACGGCGACCACTGCCACATCCAGCATGGGCGCCGGGCAAGTGTGCAGCAACCCCCCGTGCGAGACGCACGAGAC
>NW_020695852.1:0-5873 GCF_002925995.2 Terrapene triunguis | reverse complement strand
CTAACAGATTTATTTGGGCATAAGCTTTCATGGGTAAAAAACCCATGAAAGCTTATGCCCAAATAAATCTGTTAGTCTTTAAGGTGCCACCGGACTCCTTGTTGTTTTTGTGGATACAGACTAACACAGCTACCTCCTGATATTTCACTAGGAGGGTGTTGAAGCACTGGAATGGGTTACCTAGGGAGGAGGTGGAATCTCCATCCTTAGAGGTTTTTAAGGCCCGGCTTGACAAAGCCCTGGCTGGGATGATTTAGTTGTTGTTGGTCCTGCCTTGAGCAGGGGGTTGGACTAGATGACTCCCTGAAGTCTCTTCCAAACCTGATATTCTATGATTCTTGTCAACTAGGAGATGTGAGAGGGACCCACAGGCATTTTGGAGATCAACATCTTCTCAACCTGTGACCATCTTGACTTAGACTCTTCCTCCTTAAGAAATGGAGTAGACAGATGAACGAGGTGGCCCTGTGGGATATTGCACATTGGCCCCTCCCATTAGGAGCTGGGCAGCAAACACTTTATCACTGTAGCCTTCACGAACGCATCCTTGCAGCATCCGCCCTTCCCTGTAATATGTCTGTCACGGAGAAGGATTGGCAATGTGCAGTGCAGGATCTTCTAGGATTCTTGTTACCATTTGTTTGCATTACAGTATCTCCAAGCAGCACCGGGCCGCAGCATGCCAGGCACTGCCCAAACACATATTACATGCAGTCCCTGGCCTGAAGAGCTGACAGCCTGAATTAGACCAAGCCACACAATAAGTGGGCATACTGGACATTGGAGGGGAGGAAAGGAGCAGCAGGGATAATGAGGGGTTCCAAGCCAAATTAATACTTTAGAATATAAATAAATATCATCAAAATCCCCACGATCCATGTGCCTAGGCATCTGCAATTGGAACAATCCCCTTCTGTACCCTGCAGACCCTTAGTGAGCCAATGCCATGGACTGGGTCCATGATGTGCATCAGGGTCTGTGACTAATATGCAGTGACTTAGTGGGCTCTTCACCTCCTTAGCAGGATGCCGGTTGCAGGGCACACTTGCCCTCTAGTGCCCCCTCCTGGCCTAGTGTGGTGCTGCAGGCACATCCTACCTCAGTTTCCCTTCCATCAGGGCCCCTTAAGAGCCCCACACAGTCCAAAAGGATCCAAGACAAAATTCCCCTGCTGGGATAAACTTGAAATTTCACAGCCCTCCTCTTTTGGGCCTGTGTTTCTCCATGTGCTTCTATCTCTTTTCTCTCTAGGAGCACCTCCCTGCAACTGGGCCCTGATGGCCTCCTTTCAGGCTCAGATGCTCATTATTCAATTAACTGTCTAGCAAGGCGAGTTCCCCTTAAATTAGCTTGTCACTGGTAGCCTGGCCCCGGACTCTCCTTAAAGGGACCAGCAATCAGGCGGCAGTGTCCTTATAATGCACTCACCTTACTCAGTGTATTGTGGAAAGGGATTCACCAGCTGAATCAGGCTAGAGGAGCAGGTTCATTAGAAAGGAGAAAGCTTCTGCTTGCATGCAAATAGCTGGGTAATAATCAGGTGTGACTGGAAGCAAAACAACCCATGAAGAAATGGGATGGTCAAAGAGAACTTCAGGGAACTGCTTTACTGTTTGCTGTAGTGTGGCAGTGATTCTTTTACCAGGCGCTTCGAGAACAGTAGAGCCACTGAGGACCATGATGTGATTCACTGTGTGATGGCACTAACCACTCCAATGAAGGCAAGGAAATTCATGGAGATAACTCACAATAAGTCCAGAGTAAAGAAAAGTCACATTTCTCTGGTAGCTCACTCTGCTGACTAACAGAAATATAATTGCATTGCCAACTGACTCTAAAGGACGTGTGTCCTGGTCACTTCTGTTGACTGCAGGCCTAATAAAATCTCACTAAATTGATGGAAAGAGTCATTGACTTCAATGGGCTTTGGATCAGGGCCTGACAGCAAAGGGCCTTGTTAGCTCCTGAGGGCCAGGGAACAGCAAGAGAGAAAGAAAGAGAAGTTTATAAAAACAATATATTTGTCACAGATCTGGGATTAGAGTTTTACCTTAGCACACATGCTTCAAGTATTGAGTTTGGTCCAGCCGACAGGAGGAGCAGTGAAAAGAAATCCTTTACTGAGAGCACAGAAAGCAAATGTACAAAGATACTGAGATTGAGCTTGATAGTGATGGGGGGGAGGGATAGCTCTGTGGTTTGAGCATTGGCCTGCTTAAACCCAGGGTTGTGAGTTCAATCCTTGAGGGGGCCATTTAGGTATCTGGGGCAAAAATCTGTCTGGGGATTGGTCCTGCTTTGAGCAGGGGGTTGGACTAGATGACCTCCTTAGGTCCTTTCCAACCCTGATATTCTATGATTCTATAATCAAAGCCAGGGCCTGTTACAAATCTGTTCCAGATCCCATCCCAGGTCTCTGAGTTTGTCTAAAACACACACATGTGGGTGTGACTTTGAGGTAGCTGTAGCTTTCCAAATGCAACACTGAGGCGATGGACACACGAATGCATACAATCTTCCCATGGATCACTGGAGAAATTCCTGTGGGTTTGGGTCTGTTTATGTAAAATTGCTGATCCCTGGCTTTTCCCTCTGTTCCCTCCCCACGCCACCCACCCCCACTATATCCCCATTCAAGCTTCCCACTGACTCACCTTTGGAAAAGAAGGTGCTCTGAAATGAGCTGTGAAAGGGATTTCTAGAGGGTGGTGAGCTGTCCTGCCTGCCAGTAGCCGTAGCAAACTGTGTGACGCATGACTCTTTTTCTCTGCATCAGTTCTTTGGTATAGGTGGTGTTGCTCAGGTGATATTAGGAAAAGGAGAATTTGGGAAGTATCTGAGCATCAACTTGGCATTTGGAATTGGCGTGACTATGGGGATTCATGCAGCCGGCGGCATCTCTGGTGAGTAGGACAGCAATGAAATGTGCTAGTACCAGGGATTATGGTGTTGTGCATCCTGTAGTGGCCAACTGTCCAGCCCCATGAGCAATGGCAGATTCCCCTAGGGACACTGGATATATCCTAGTGGGTGGCATGCAGGAAGCTCATTGGAGTCTGCATAAGTGAGCCAGAGGTACAGCCGCATGGTTGGGTTGCCTCCTTTACTCTTCTGGGCCTGATCCTGCAAAGCACTGAGCACCCTCAGCTCTGGGGCACTCGATGGGAGATGCTCAGTACCTCCCGGGAAAAGGAACTGGTGCTTTGCTATCCAAGCAGTGCAGGCCAAACCCCAGCGAGTGAATGGCTGAGGGGAGAGCCTTGTAACACACCTGGGTGCTGAGAGCCTGGAAAGTGGAAATGTTGAGTGGAGGAGGTTCCATTCCTCTAGGAGCAGCGTGCAGCAAGGAGCCTCAGCGCTGAAATCTCCACCTGTGCACGCCTCTCCGCTTCTGCACAGATGGCCCTGTGGTTCTCCTGCATCTGCCCAGAGCTCTGGGATTCCTTGATCTAGAGATGGTCCCACGTGTTCATTCCAGGATGGTGCTGGAGGGTGTGTGGCAAACCCCACTCTCAACAGCAGCGTTTGGGGAAAACTTAGCGAACCACAGAGTTTCCCTCCCACAGCGAGAGGCCATCTCACCCCACGGTGATTGGAAGTCAGAGAACATTTCCATGTTGCCCAGTTTAAAATGCTTCTGGATGTTTAAAGTGACACCATCCCTGGCAGGCAGTCCCTAGAGAAACGAAGGGATGGCAACAAGGAGACAAAAAGATTAAGGAACACATAAAGGAGCATTGTTGCATCTGCCAGAACTGGTGATCCGCCTTACCGCTCTCTGGCCCCCGTGTCCCTCCCAGGACCCCGGTGCCCCTTCACTGGGTTTCTACCCCCCTTGCAGAACCCCTCAGTCTCAGGGTCTCCTCCCCCCCCCCGGGAACCCCCACCCACTAACCCCACCTCGCCTCAGTGTACGGCTACTGCCAGTCACCATCTAGCCCCACTCCCTGGGGCAGACTGCAGTACATGCCACTCATCACAGGCAAGGTTGGGCTGGACCTGCTGCCTTTCTCTATAGTTGGGCTGCCTCTCTGCAGCCCCGGTACTGGTCTTAGGCCCTCAGCTAGGCCCACAGCCTGGGGGTTTTCCAGGCTGGCGCTCCCCAGCTCCTCTAGCCTTCCCCCAGCCCTGCTGCACTCCCAGTACCCTACTCAGCTCCCTTGCAGCCAGGCCCTTCTCTCTACAAGCAGAGAGAGACTGTCTTGTTGAGCTCCAGGCTCAAGCCTTTATAGGGCCAGCTGGGCCCTGATTGGGGCGTGGCCCCTGCTGAGCCTGCTTCCCACTCAGCCTGGGCTGTTCTCCCAGCCCTCCAGCCCTCTCCCCGGGCTGGTTTTAACCCCGTCAGGGCTGGAGCGAGTAGCCACCCCGCTTAGGGTGACCAGATGTCCCAATTATATAGGGACAGTCCTGATATTTGGGGCTTTTTCTTATATAGGCTCCTATTAACCCCCCACCCTCTGTCCCGATTTTTCACACTTGCTGTCTGGTCACTCTAACCCCGCTACACCCTCCCTGTACCTCAACCTTTTACTTTAAAACCAGACGTAGGGCCTGATTTTAGAGGTGCTGAGAACCTGCAGCTCCCACTGACTTTAGGGGAGGTTAGTCTGCGTTGCCCTGCTTAGGGTCAGGCCCTCGGTGCTTGTCATCATATAACTTATGGCTGCAGGGGAAAGTGGAACAGCACCTGGACTGTAGAGCAGAAATGCTCAGCCAGTGTGTTACTTCTCAGAACCCAGAATGGAGCTGTGATGGGGCCTGATTCACCATTACCCGGCACCTTGTGTCCTCATTTACACCCGTGGAGAGCGATAGCAAGTGGGTGTAAGTGCTACTGTTGTGATTTGTTTTACAATGTGCAGGGCATGAATCAGGGCCCAGTGAGCCCATAGGTCTGTTCCCTGCTGCACTCACTGTGCCGGAAACAAATGGCAACTTAGCAAAGCATGGGAGAACATCTCAAGCTCCCTGATGCGTGGGATGGAGCAATGAACTAACTCACTGGCAGCACAGGAGCTGGGACACGGGTGATCTCTTCCATGCCAATGGTAGCATTTTGCACTTGCTCCCCGCAGGTGCAAATGACGACACAAGGTGCAAGGCACCGGAGAATCAGACCTGCTAGAGGCACCCCTGCTATTTCCTGGAGCGGCTGGCTCACCTGCTCCAGCATGGAGGGGACTTGTCTGCAGTGGATATAAGCTTCTGAATTCTTGGCACTTGGTGTTTTGGGAGCAGGATCCTAGTCTCAGTGTTGACCATCAACTATGGGGCTTTAGAGTTGTTGCACTGGCATAGACACGTTATTTATGAAGCAGATGTAACGTGTATATAAATATGTGTGTGTGTGTTTGTATTTATACATATATATGTATGTTTTTAAACAGGAGCTCATATGAATGCCTCAATAAGCTTCACACACTGCGTCTTAGGAAATCTTCCCTGGAGAAAGCTGCCAGCTTACATAATTGGCCAGTTCCTGGGCTCCTTCTTGGCAGCATCCCTAGTGTTCTGCATGTACTATGGTATGGTTGCTTTTCCAACGTTATGGGAATTGCTGGGAATGGATTGGTTCACTTGCTGCTCCTGATCCACTGAACCGATGAGTCTTCTGCAGCTCCCAGTGAGGGATGTGAATCCTGCGGCTCTCACTGTAGGGACTCAGACCCTGCAAAGCTGAGTCTGAATTTGATCCCAGGTGGTAACCACACTATTATGTTTGTCCTTGAGTATATTCCTGTCTATATTAGATCTATATAAGGTGAGCGCTCTTATCTGCCTCGGGATCTCTGTTCATAATCAAATAGACAACTCAATGCTATCCCCTCCCACCCACCTCCAGCAAGCCCCTGACAAGAGAGATGGGCTTTGCA
>NW_020695851.1:0-6124 GCF_002925995.2 Terrapene triunguis | reverse complement strand
CAGGGCACGGGATCCCGGGAGAAACGAGGACACAGTCTGAATGTGGGGAGAGCACAGAGGGAGAGCAGGATCCCACAGCCCACACGGGGATCAATATGCTGCATACCGTCCATCTCCTGGGTAGACTCAGCCAGAGACCAGACCTGGCTACACACCAGAGACTCCCCATGGGCCGGTGTCCCCACTGCTGCATCAACTGCGGCAAGAAGTTCAGCAACCCACTCACACTGAAACAGCACCAGCGCACGCACACCAGGGAGCAGCCGAACCGCTGTGCCAACTCTGGGCAGAGGTTCAACAATGCCAAAACACTGACCCAGATTCAGCGCAAGCGCATCAGGGAGCAGCCGTATCGCTGTGCTGATTGTAACAAGGGTTTTGCACACAGCTCACAGCTGAGAGTACATCAGCGCACACACACCGGGGAGAGGCCGTATCGCTGTGCTCACTGTGGCAAGGGCTTTGCAGAGAGGTCAAAGCTGAGTAGACATCAGCACACACACAGCGGGCAGTGGCCACACCGCTGTGCTGACTGTGGCAAGGGCTTTGCAGAGATCTCAAAGCTGAGTAGACATCAGCGTACGCACACCGGGGAGCGACCACACCGCTGCGCTGACTGTGGCAAGGGCTTTGCACAGATCTCAGATCTCAGATCACACCAGCACACACACACTGGGGAGCGTCCGTACCGCTGTGCTGACTGTGGCAAGGGATTTGCGTCATGGTCAAATCTGAGTAGACATAAGCGCACACACACTGGGGAGCGGCCACACCGCTGTGCCTACTGTGGCAAGGGCTTTGCACAGATCTCAGGGATGCAAACGCACCAGCAAACACACACCGGGGAGCGGCCGTACCGCTGTGCAGACTGCGGAAAGAGCTTTGCACGGATCTCAGGGCTGAGATTGCACCAGCCCACACACACTGGGGAGCGGCTGTACCACTGTACTGACTGTGGCAAGGACTTTGCACGAAGCTCAAGCTTAAGAGTGCATTATCGCAAACACACCAGGAAACGGCCTCACCATTGCACCGACTGCGGCAAGGGCTTTGCACAGGTCTCAGATCTGAGAACACACCAGCGGACGCACACCGGGGAGCGGCCGTACTGCTGTGATGATTGCGGGAAGCGCTTCAGCAGTGCCAGTACACTGACCAACCATCAGCGCACGCACACTGGGGAACAGTCGTACCGCTGTGACGATTGCGGCAAGAGCTTCAGCAGTGCCAGTACACTGACTAAGCATCAGCGCACACATAGCAGGGAACAGCTCTACCACTGTGCTGACTGCGGGAAGGGCTTTTCCCAGATTTCAGGCCTGAAAATACACCAGCGCACGCACACAGGGGAGCGGCCGTACAGCTGTGCTGACTGTGGCAAGAGCTTTTCATGGATTTCATGCCTGAAAAGACACCAGCATATACACACAGGGGAACGGCCATACAGCTGTGCTGACTGCGGCAGGGGCTTTTCACGGATTTCATGCCTGAAAATACACCAGCGCACGCACACAGGGGAACGGCCGTACAGCTGTGCTGACTGCAGCAGGGGCTTTTCACAGCTTTCAGGCCTGAGAATACACCAGCGCACGCACACAGGGGAACGGCCATACAGCTGTGCTGACTGCGGCAGGGGTTTTTCACAGCTTTCAGGCCTGAGAATACACCAGCGCACGCACACAGGGGAGCGGCCATACAGCTGTGCTGACTGCGGCAGGCGCTTTTCACAGCTTTCAGGCCTGAGAGCACATCAGCGCACACACAGGGGAGCAGCCCTACAGCTGTCATAATTGCGGCAAGAACTTCAGCAGCAACAGTGCATTGACAAGGCATCAGCGCACGCACACAAGGGAGCGGCCGCACGGCTGTGCTGAGACTGTGTTGGGCAGAGAAGGGGACTTGGCTGAGCAGTGTGGGGAAGAGTAGACAGGTGAGGGGATTTTAGAGTAGATGGTCACAAGCTACTCCATTAGGGACCCCCTGCATCTAGGTGGGATCCAGCCAGGTCATCCCCTTCCCCCATCTCACTGGGTTCCAGCCAGGTCTCTCACTCTCTGTCTCTCTCACACACACTTTTACCTGGGATGCACCCAGGACAAACCTCCCCCCCATCTAGATGGGACCCAGCTCGGAACTTCCCCCACATCTACTTTGGTTCCAGCCAGCTGGTGACTCTTGAGTGACATCTAGAGGTGCCATTTGCAGTCCTGTCTCAGCCTGGATTGGTCGGGGGGCGGGAGGGCAGTTCGGTGCGTGTGATTGAAAGAAGACTCAGGAACTGCTCACACTGTCTACAGGTCTGTCGCATCTTACGCGCATTTAACATGCGCGATTTCAGCTTTACGCGGTCGGCAAAAACAAAACAAAAACAAACAAAAAGAAAAACAACAATTTTAATACTGCCCCTGTAGTGCGGGCGATTCCGCCTGCCATGACACTCAATGTAATTTTGACTATACGTGATTTTCGCTTTACGCGCTGACTGCGGAACGTAACCCCAGCATACGATGTGACAGACCTGTACTTTAAATAGAAATGTGATGATGAAGAACTATGTGTGACGTCGCACTCCATATGCTTTATGAAAATATGCTTAGGAATATGACATAACTGGAGTATGCTTTATTCTAAATGCCCCCTGTAACATATCATTAGAAAGCTTGTAATCTACTGAGTGTGTTCATCCTATTTGTTTGCATGTCTTATTTCTATGTCTGGAGTTAGGAGAATAAGGTATGAACTTGAACTACTGATGTAGACATATTAAGTGGAGGCCATTAAGGGTGCTTCAGAATTACTGAGTCGTGAATGGCTTTGTTTACCTGCAAGCCTTCCTGTGGGCTAACCCAGGAAGAATGGAGACTGGGGTCTTACAGAGACATGTGACCCTGTCACCTGATACTGAAATCCATCTTGAAAATGGTACTTTTCGGAGGGGTGGAATTCCAAATAAAGGTGTCCCGCCTTAGAGAAATTCTATATAAGGCCGGGGAGGTAAACAATGAGTGTCTTCAACTGGTTTTGCTTTTTGACTTATGTTGTTCTGTCTGTTATTACTTGAAACCACCTAAATCCTACTGTTTATACTTAATAAAATCACTTTTGTTTATTAATAAACCCAAGGTAGGTAATTGTTACCGGGGATGGGGAGGGGGGCAAACAGCTGTGCATCTCTTTCAGTGTTATAGAGGGCGAACACTTATGAGTTTACCCTGTATAAGCTTTATACAGAGTAAAATGGATTTATTTGGGGTTCAGGCTCCCAGAAAAGCAGCACACTGGGCGCTGGGAAAGTCCCTGTTAACTGAGAAGCCCCAGGGCTGAGTGAATCTCGGTATGTCTTCACTACCCGCCGGATCGGCAGGTAGTAATCGATCTATCGGGGATTGATTTATTGCGTCTCATCTAGACACGATAAATCGATCCCCGAACGTGCTCCCCGTCGACTCCGGAACTCCACCAGAGCGAGAGGTGGAAGCGGAGTCGACGGGGGAGCCGCGCCCGTCGATCCCGCGCCGTGAGGACGGGAGGTAAATCGATCTAAGATACGTCGACTTCAGCTACGCTATTCTCGTAGCTGAAGTTGCGTATCTTAGATCGATTCCCCCCCTAGTGTAGACCAGCCCTCAGTGTCTGAACTGCAGAAGGGTGTGGCCCAATCTCTGAGTCTGCTGGAGCTGAACTGGAGTGTCTAGCTCAGCGAGACAGAGTTGAGGGGTGCCCGTTCTGGCGGGGGGGGATCATTGTCACTGGTACCCCAGTGCATCAAGTGACAGTCTCAAGGGGGTCTCTGTGACCGAACCTGTCACACTATGTACTTGATGTGTAACAAAGGTCTGTTTAACCAGGTGTTGCTATGCTATTAAACAAGCTGATGCTTTCAAATGTCATGGGGAAAAGCCTGTGTGAAGTGTAAATCTTTAAGATGAACCAACCAAAATGTTCTAAGGCCTAACTGACCATCAGGGCTGATGAACTGTGTCATTAGGAGGTGCTTAGAGAGAGTTTCCCATTAATCCTAGGGGAATTCTGTGCCTAAAAATTCTGCGAAAAATATTTTCATCTGCATATTTTCTGTGTCAAAATACCACATTATAATCACACTAGTTTCAATTATTTTGGTAATTTATTTCAAAATACCTGTTAGGAACTATGTAACAATACGGACAACAAAAAAGATTGAGGAAGTGATTTTTTACAAATAGATTCCTCACTAGACATATTAATACAGAACTTTGAGTAATAATTCATTTAAACTACAACATAGAAATGTATTTCCCGTGCCCCTCAGAAGCAGTGCAAAGGCTTGGGGGAGCCAGGGGTCATGGAGGAGCTGAGGGGAGGGGAGTGATTGTTAGGCCTGGTCTACACTAGGACTTTAATTCGGATTTAGCTGCCTTAATCCGAATTAACCCTTCACCCGTCCACACTACAGAGCCAGTTAATTCGAATTAAAGGGCCCTTTAAATCGATTTCTGTACTCCACCTCGACGAACGGAGTAGAGCCTAAATCGATTTTGTTAATTCGAATTAGGGTTAGTGTGGACGCACACCACCGAATTACTGTGTTTAAGTTAATGGGGTAGTGTGGCCGCACACCACCGAATTAATGTGGTTTAAAACCGAATTAAGGTGCTTAGTGTGGCCGCGCACAATCGAATTTATACAGCCTGTTTCCCAAATTCGAATTATCTAAATTCGGATTAATCCTGTAGTGTAGACATACCCTTATAGAGAGTTGAGGAGCCCATGGAGACTGTGGCTAACCCCTGGTCTCTCACATTCAGTCAGGCTCTGTCCTATCCCTGTGTCTCCCCATCACACACACCCCATCTGCCCTGCACCCCCCTTGCATTCAGCCTCTGGCTCAATGTCACCCACTAGCTCCTCTGACCCCACCAGCCGCCCTGTGTGCCCCATTCTGTCCATCCCCTCCACCCATCCATTGCCTTCAGACCTCGGCCCACAGGTAGGGTGCTGTGAAGAAAGCAGCCTCGAACCCCCTCCCTCCCCGTGACTGGCTGCTCCAGCCGTAAGCCGGCTGCTCTCTGTTCTGGTGTCACAGCAGGCCCTTGTGGGGAAAAGGTGCAATTACAGTGCTCCATCAAAATAAATTATTCTGCAATGGAAAAAAAACATGGGGCACATGAATTCTGTCTGCCTACGAGGTGCAGGTAGGAGGTCTCCCCGGCTGTGCAGGGGCTGGCACAGATGGAAGACCCCTCTCCCAACCTACCCCCACCTGCGGTAACCGGACTTTTGGTGTGTGGTCAGTACATCTGACAAGAGGCGGTACAGGTCCCCTTTTGACTAGACTTTGCAGTTGAAAATGGGACACCTGGCAACCCTAGCCACGGACTACACAAATGAGTCAAATCACTATATATGACTGTGATGAACTACTATCCAAGGACAGGGCCATCCAGGCGTGGGAAGAGACTTTCCATAGAGATTCTATTCTAACTTCCAGATGGACATTTCTGCAGTCAGCTATGAGTGCTGATGGAAGGAGCGTGGAGTCATGCACAGCTGAACAAACGAGTACATGGCAGAGAGCCCACGGAAAGTAGCTTGTGGAGGTAGGTTACTGAACAGATCTGCGCTAGTAAATGTTCAGTGTTTTACACTGGGATACTGGAGTCACTGTGATGGAATACACCACTATTTACACCCTACACACTACAATAATAATCTTTGTACAAAATATGCCTTAAAAAGTATAATATCAAAACCAATATCTTGCTGGCCAGTATTATCATGGTGAAATGTATGCAGCAACTTTGTATATACAATTATGAACATAAGCTGAAATCATGACTGAAGTGTGTTCAACAGACACACCTGAGGAGTGAGTAAAACTTCCTCCAAAACAAAGGAGAAGTTAACGCCTCTAGCCATGGTGCCATCAAAGCTGATGGGCCATCAATTGTCAAGTAGCCATTCTTTGGAAAGGAATTTGGGCAGGAACAAAAAGATCTGCATCTTAGCAAAGAACAGCATGAAACCCCTTCTGGCCAAAGTTCAGAAAGTCTCCCCACTCAGCTGAGGAAAACTCCCTGTCGCCTGTCCATTTCTCTTTTTCACCTGAGAGGACAAAAAAAAAGAAAGAAAAGAAAACAAAAAC
>NW_020695850.1:0-9015 GCF_002925995.2 Terrapene triunguis | reverse complement strand
AATTCCCTTAGACACTCCAGTTTCCCAGTATCACCACCAGTGCCACTCGTTATGGGGTCGAATGGTTATGAAAACCAATACCCCAGTAAAAGAAAAAAGGTTCTCTCAATCCCAAAGGACCAAGCCCCAGATCCAGGTCAATATACAAATCAGATCTTACCCACAAATCACGCTGTTGCCAATCCTTTAGAATCTAAAATCTAAAGATTTATTCATAAAAGGGAAAAAGATATAAATGAGAGTTAGAATTGGTTAAATGGAATCAATTACATACAGTAATGGCAAAGTTCTTGGTTCAGGCTTGCAGCAGCTATAGAATAAACTGCAGGTTCAAATCAAGTCTCTGGAATACATCCCCAGCTGGGATGGGTCCTCACTCCTTTGTTCAGAGCTTCAGTTTGTAGCAAAGTCCCTCCAGGGGAAAGAAGTAGGATTGAAGACAAAATGGAGATGAGGCATCCGCCTTATATAGTCTTTTCCAGGTGTAAGAACACCTCTTTGTTCTCACTGTGGAAAATTACAGCAAAATGGAATCTGGAGTCACATGGGCCAGTCCCTGCATACTTTGCTGAGTCTCAAGGCATATTGGCCTTCTCTCAATGGGTTCATTGTATAGCTGATGGTCCTTAATGGGCCATCAAGCAGGCTAGGCAGAGCTAACACCAGCTTGTCTGGGATGTCACCCAGCAGCATAGCATAAGTTTGAAATACAAACAGTATAGAGCTAATATTCATAACTTCAACTACAAAATGGATACACACATATAGACAGCATAATCATAACCAGTAAACCATAACCTTGTCTTAGACACCTCATTTGACCCCTTTTATACAAGATTTGGTGCCACTACAGGACTTTGGTTGCCACCATGTTCTATACGGTTCCAGTTCAAGTCAATAACGTCACACAGGCCAATTAAGACACCTGATGCCAATTAACCAATTAAGGCCATTAGGCTAATGGAGACAGCTGGAACCAATCAAGGTTCCACTCACACTGTTTAAAAGCTCTCCTTCCAGTTCCCTCAGGTAGAAAGAGTTGGAGGAAAGGAGGCATTGCTGAAGTAAGGGTAAAGCTAGAAAAGGGGATCATGGGGAAGTGGCCCAGGGAGTCAAAGCAGCTCCAGTAGGGAAGGGGAAGCTGCCATCAGTGGCTACCATTAGGGTTCCTGGGCTGGAACCTGGAGTAGAGCGTGGGCCCAGGTTCTCTCCCCCTACACTCTACAAAAAAAACCCTGAGAGGGGAAGCAGGCCTTGGTCCAGGTGGGAGGTTGAACTGCTTCTATTAAGCTCAATGCAGCAACAGAGACTGTGGGGCATTCCCCCTCCCCTACTGGCCTGTGATAAAAATAGCTTGGTAGGCTGTGACTCTTGCCGTTACACTCAGAAAGGGAGGTCACATTGAGGGCCTTTGTGGATTTCTGAGGCCATTGAATATGCCCAGAAGCACGGGACTCACCAATACAGGCTCGGGAATTTGTCACATCTGTTAGACTTGGCCTTCAGAACATCCTTTGGCAAAGAGTTCCACGGGTGCATTGTGTGAAGAAATACTTCATTTTGTTTGTTTTAAACCTGCTGCCTATTAGTTTTATTTGGTGACCCCTAGTTCTTGTGTTATGAGAAGGAGTAAATAACACTTCCTTATTCACTTTTTCCACACCAGTCATGATTTTATAGACCTCTATCATATCCCCCCTTAGTTGTCTCTTTTCCAAGCTGAAAAGTCCCAGTCTGATTAATCTCTTCTCATACGGAAGCCGTTCCATACTCCTAATCATTTTTGTTGCCCTTTTCTGAACCTTTTCCAATTCCAATTTATCTTTTTTGAGATGGGGCAACCACATCTGCACGCAGTATTCAAGATGTGGGTGTACTATGGATTTATATAGAGACAATATGATATTTTCTGTCTTATTATCTATCCCTTTCATAATGATTCTCAACATTCTGTTTTCTTTTTTAACTGCCGCTGCACATTGAGTGGATGTTTTCAGAGAACTATCCACAATAACTCCAAGATCTTTTTCTTGAGTGGTAACAGCTAATTTAGACCCCATTGTTTTATATGTATGTTTGGGATTATGTTTTGCAATGTGCATTATTTTGCATTTATCAACATTGAATTTCATCTGCCATTTTGTTGCCCAATCACCCAGTTTTGAGAGAGCCTTTTGTAGCTCTTCTCAGTCTGCCTGGGACTTAACTTACTTGAGTAGTTTTGTATTATCTGCAAATTTTGCCACCTCACTGTTTATCCCTTTTTCCAGATCATTTATGAATACGTTGAATAGGACTGGTCCCAGTACAGACCTCTGGGGGACACGACTATTTACCTCTCTCCATTCTGAAAACTGACCATTTATTCCTACCCTTTGTTTCCTATCTTTTAACCAGTTACCAATCCATGAGAGAACCTTCTCTCTTATACCATGACAGCTTATTTTGCTTAAGAGCCTTTGGTGAGGGATCTTTCTGATAATCTAAGTACACTATATCCACTGGATCCCCCTTGTCCACATGCTTGTTGATTCCCCTCAAAGAATTCTAGTAGATTGGTGAGGCATGATTTCCCTTTACAAAAACCACATTGACTCTTTCCTAACAAAATATCTTCATCTGTGTGTCTGATAATTTTGTTATTTACTATAGTTTCAACCAGTTTGCCTGGTACTGAAGTCAGGTTTACTGGGCTGTAATTGCCAGGATCACCTCTGGAGCCCCTTTTAAAAAAATTGGCATCACATTAGCTATTCTCCAGTCATGTGGTACAGAAGCTGATTTAAATGATAGGTTACAAACTAGAGTTAGTAGTTCTATAATTTCACATTTGAGTTCCTTCAGAACTCTTGGGTGAATACCATATGGTCCTGGTGACTTATTACTGTTTAGTCTGTCAATTTGTTCCCAAACCTTCTCTAGACACCTCAATCTGGGACAATTCCTTAGATTTGTGTGAGGTTGGGTGGTCTATGAACAGCTGTATGAGCTAGAATGGAGAGATGTACTCTGTACACCCGACGTGCATACAACCCGCATCGTCTGTACAGCCATGTGCAACTTCGGCAACACATTCTGTTGTGGGCAGGACAGCAGGGGGCACACTTCTGGCACCAAGTTCCACCACCAGGGAGACTGACTGTGATGCCTGAGTTTCAGATAATTGCACTGATGTACACTATTTGTCTTTCACTGTCAGGCATCAACCAGCAGTTGCACATTGGTCAGTAGTTATTTGTGGACAAGCTGTGCTCCATCTGCAATGGCTTTAGTCATATTTCTTTTCTTTTCATTAGTTAGTTGTGTTAATAAATTGGTTTCGTTGGACAATATGAGGGTGTTAGGGTGCTTGCTAAAGAAGGAAGAGGCAGGAAGTTTTGTCTTAAGCTTTTCATAAAGTATTCATATCTCATAATAACGATAAAACGTTATCTAAGTGACGAGTCATTGTGATAGGTTTAGTAGAATTTTATGAAACTTTACTGCATCACGTTCCCCCAGCATATGCCCCATCACTGCATTACAGGCTCCTATCCCGGTACCACATCTCCTCATCCCTGTTCACTCTGGATGTGGGCACACAAGGTATCCCTCATTTCTTTTGCTGACCTGGATCCAGCCCCAGTGGTGATAGGGGCACTGTCTGGTTACTAGTAGATGGGGCAGGTGAATCAACAGGAAACTCCAAGCTCAGTCAAAGAGGAGCTGCTGGGAGCCCAGAGAGCAAAAGAACTCAGCTAGCGCACAGCCCCTAGAAGGAGGGCTGTGAAACCCTGATCTAAAGGGGTGAAATTGCAGGTCAGAGAGGATTTGAACCACACAGCCCCAGAAGGCAGACTGCAGAAACCCTGACCCGAGGGGCTCACTTTGGGGAGCTGAACTAGGTTGAATATATTGGACCCTAAGAGAGGAGGATACTGCTTTGAAGACTTCTTGCTGTGAGTGGATTATTTTTGGGAATCACAAAGGGAAACTGAAGGGCCACACCAGACCACAAAGGGGTGTCCTGGGACAGCATTTATCATTAGTCTGAATTTGAGATGGGGATATATATTCTATATTTTGAAATTTTGCAGTATTGGAAAACCGTTCCCCCTCCCAGCTCTACTATTTAGGTTTGCTTGTTTCCTGTGTCCCTGTAACAGGGTCGCTGCTTCTGAGCACCTGTCATGACTTGGGATGGCTCTGCAGGTGCCTCTGCCTCAGTTTCTCCTCATTGGGGTTTTCTGTCTCTCCCAAGAATTCACGTTGCTCAGCCCTCTGGCCAAGTCACTCTCAGAGTTCAGCCCCATTCAAGGTACTCAAAGTTGAAAATGAACACCACCTTGGCAATAGTCTCAAGTTCTTCTCACTCTCAGGAGAGCACTGACTCCAAGTACAACAGAAACAGGCTCCTGCACCCTCCTGGGCTTCACACTCTACTTAAATAAAGATTTTCTTACTCCTTACCACAGCACTGACTCTCAGGACTTTTCCTGGAACCTGGCCTCTTCTCTGCCATGGCAGGTCACTTCCAGCATGACCTAGCAGGAGTCCTTTTCAGGGTCTCCTGCAGGAACCTTCTTGCTTTCTGCAGTCATTTACCACTGCCATTCCCCCTTTCTGCCCATTTAAATTAAATTAATGGAGATCTCCTAGAACTGGAAGGGACCTTGAAAGGTCATCAAGTCCAGCCCCCTGCCTTCACTAGCAGGACCAAGTACTGATTTTGCCCCAGATCCCTAAGTGGTCCCCTCAAGGATTGAACTCACAACCCTGGATTTAGCAGGCCAATGCTCAAACCACTGAGCTATCCCTCTCCCCACCCCAAAAAATGGATAAATCATAGAATATCAGGGCTGGAAGGGCCCTCAGGAGGTCATCTAATCCAAACCCCTGCTCAAAGCAGGACCAATCCCAAACTAAATCATCCCAGACAGGGCTTTGTCAAGCCAGGCCTTAAAAACCTCTAAGGATGGAGATTCCACCACCTCCCCAGGTGACCCATTCCAGTGCTTCACCACCCTCCCAGTGTAATAGTGTTTCCTAATATCCAACCTAGACCTCCCCCACTGCAACTTGAGACCATAGCTCCTTGTTCTGTCATCTGCCACCATTGAGAACAGCCTAGCTCCATCCTCTTTGGAACCCTCCTTGAGGTAGTTGAAGGCTGCTATAAAATTCCCCCTCACTCTTCTCTTCTGCACACTAAACAAGCCCAGTTCCCTCAGCCTCTCCTCGTAAGTCATGTGCCCCAGTCCCCTGATCATTTTTGTTGCCCTCCACTGGACTATCTCCAATTTGTCCACATCCTTTCTGAAGGACATATATTTACACCGTGTAGAGGTTAAACATAGGAGTTTATTATACACAGCGCTGGCGGAGTGTCACCTTGCTTATTAGGCTCAGAGACATTGTCAATCAATTGATTGCAATAGAATATATGGATTTTTCATGGGCGGGGGAAGTGACAGGGTAGGCAGTTTCACACCCCGGGATAGTTTTTGCAGCAAGTCAAGATAGCACATTAGCCAATGGTTAACAGATTACATAATGTCTCCGCCCATGATCTCAAGTTGGCATTTAATTAACACTTTGATAAAATGTTATTAGTATAAAATATATATGTTGAATTCTGATTTGGGGTCCATAGGAATGGAGTATCTCTTTTGATTGTCCAGTAGATTCCTAGTGGTTAAAACAAAGAAACAGTGAAAGTATATGGCAATAAAGTTTGTCTCCTTTGTGTTTTAAGACTGGCATTGGTCCCTGGGAAAGGGAGGTGGGAGGAGGCCATAAACTCAAGGTTGGATCTGTGGGAAGAACGTCTTCCTACAGAAGAAACTAACAACCGAAACAGGGCTTCTTTGTTTAATCTGCAACTCTGAATAAGATACAATTATTTAGTTCTTAGCTCCAACACCTGGCAATTGTCTGACTAATCTTATTTTAGCAAAACAAGATTATTTGTTTACCCTAGCTTTCACTTTGCTGATCACTATTTGCTAGGCCTCTGGTCCCTTGACTGACCTCTGGACTTTGGGTCTGGAAAAGAGCTGGCACAATTTATATACCAGGTTGTGTTATAAAATGCACATGGATTTTAACCATTCACTTTCTGTAGTGGGGGGGCCCAAAACTGGATGCAGTACTCCAGATATCAGAGGGGTAGCCGTGTTAGTCTGGATCTGTAAAAAGCAACAGAGTCCTGTGGCACCTTTAAGACTAACAGATGTATTGGAGCATAAGCTTTCATGGGTGAATACCCACTTCCTCAGACGCATGTCAATACATCTGTTAGTCTTAAAGGTGCCACAGGATTCTCTGCTGCTTAGTACTCCAGATGTGGCCTCACCAGTGCTGAATAGAGGGGAATAATCACTTCCCTCGATCTGCTGGCAATGTAGGTTTTTTGATATACCTTCTTAAATATTGGGCACCAGAATTAGACACGGTTTCTCCAGTAGTGGTAGAATCAGTGCAAACTGATTTAACCTCCGTGCTCCTATTCATTATTTCCCTCTTTATACATCCAAGCATTAATTCTTTTGGCCCCAGCATCGCACTGGGAGGTCATGTTCAGCGGATTATCCACCATGAGCCCCAAGTCTTTCAAGTTTTGCCAAATGTCTTCTTGCACAAACCCAATCACCTATGCCCCTTCCCCAAAGCCATGCCCCTGCCTCGCCCCTTCTGAGGCCCTGCCCCCACTCAATCCATCCCCCCTCCCCCCGTCGCTCACTTTCCCTTACCCTCACTTACTTTCACCTGGCTGGGGCAGGCAGTTGGGGTATGGGAGGGAATGCGGGCTGGGGGGGTGGGGCTGAGGAGTTTGGAGTGTGGGAGGGGGCTCTGGGCTGAGCCTGGAGCAGGAGGTTGGGGTGCAGGAGGAGGTTTGGGGTGCAGGATCTCAGAGGGAGTTTGGGTGCAGGAGGGGACTCAGGACAGGGGGTGAGTGGGTCTGGGAGGGAATTTGGATGTGGGAAGAAGCTCAGGGCTGGGGCAGAGGTTTGCAGTGCATGAGGGGGCAAGGGGTGCAGGCTCCAGTAGGGATTTTGGGTGCGGGAGATGGCTCAGGGCTGGGGCAAAGTGTTGGGGTGCGGGAGGCGGTGAGGTGTGCAGTCTCCAGCTGGGCAGAGCTTACATCAGGCAGCTCCCAGAAGCGGCCAGCATGTCTGGCTTCTAGGCTCAGGGATAGCCAGGCAACGCTCTGCGCTATCCTTGCCTGTAAGCGCTGCCGCCACAGTTCCCAGCCAATGGGAGCTGTGGAGTTGGTTCTTGGGGTGGGGGCAGTGTGCAAAGCCCCCTGACAGCGCCTCTGTCTAGGAGCTTGCCTGCCCCACTGCACTGCCAGACTTCTAACCACCTAAAATCTCCTGGATTGGCTTCAGTAGTCTCCAGGAAAACAAGCCCGATTCCGGGAGACTCCTGGCCAATCTGGGAGGGTCACTGTTTCCCAGGATAAGGTCCCCCATCCTATAAGCATGGTCTACATTCTTTGTTCCTAGATATATAGCTTCACATTTAGCCATATTAAAACACATTACACCTCTCCCCTGATATAATGCTGTCCTCGGGAGCCAAAAAATCTTACCACATTATAGGTGAAACCGCATTATATCGAACTTGCTTTGATCCACTGGAGTGCGCAGTCCCCCCCCCCACCCCCCGGAGCACTGCTTTACTGCGTTATATCCGAATTTGTGTAATATTGGGTCGTGTTATATTGGGGTAGAGGTGTATATGCTTGTGTCCTGTTTATCAAGTGATCCAGATCATTCTGTATCAGTGACCTGTCCTATTCATTGTTTACTACTCCCCCAGTCTGTTACCATCTTCAAACCTTATCAGAGATTACTTTGTTTTCTTCCAGGTCTTTGATAAAAAAGGTTAAATAGCATAATGCCAAGAACTGATCCCTGTGGGGTCCCACTAGAAACACACCCACTCAATGATAAATCCCAGTTTACAGTTACATTTTGAGACCTGGGTTGACCTGTAATGCTGACCTAATCTGAGTGTGCAAGATTAGATTATATAGCATATGTTAAGGCATATGAAAATGCTTGACGATCGTAAAATAGAAGCTATTAGAGCTGTAATGCAAGACATGCAAGTAGGTTTACATAAGAATCTGTGTGTATCAACTAATGAAGGCTTGACAATAAACTGAGGCCTAGTGGGTTTGTTAGTAGTTATGATAGCCTATGTAGCAAAGGAGTTAGCATGACAGCTTAACCTAACATTATAAGATTTAAGAATAGTTTACAATACGTAGTTTGGGATATACAAGGACACCACAGAAGCTGGAAATAATGGATTTCTAGAGGATTTGTGGGAATTTGCAACATGGAGAAACCACTTTTTTTTTAATTGAAAAAAGAGTGACACAAAAAGAGCTAATGCTAGCAACCAGAATCTAAATTATGGGCCTGGGAATGACAAATATGGGCAGCGGGCGGAGACCTAAATCAAAGATGTGGGGGGGTGGTAAGGAAAAAGGATATAAAAAGATGTTTGCAGATAAAGATATTATCTCACCTATCTCATCCCTTTTATATAATAGGATGGTGGAAACAGATTGTCACTGCTAACTTTGGGTGCTCTCCACTTACTGTTCTCTTCATCTTTATCTCTAATGGTCTCCATAAGATTGCAAGAATGCGAGCTGCGGGGGTGTTTATGTATTTGTTTTCATATAATTATGCTTGGATTTATTTGGATTTTAAATAAATAGAAATAGGAAGACTTTATTTAAATTTATTTGATTCACCAATCTCACTTGATGATAATCTTAGGTAGCTCTGTGGGAATAGGATTTTATATTTGTATTAGAGGTTATAATGATTGATGGTTATAATAATGTAGTATTTATTAATGTATGATTTCATCATCTTGCCAGCCACCCTTTTTGAATAGCAGAAAGGAATGACCCTCTGGGACATTGGTAGAAATGCATCTGACAGACTGCCAGTGTCTGTACTGATGTTAAGGCAGGGACAGACCAGAACAATCCTTATGACTGATTATGGTCAC
>NW_020695849.1:9188-22471 GCF_002925995.2 Terrapene triunguis | reverse complement strand
CCCGTGGTCTAGGAAGCCAAAGCCCTCCTGGCGACACCATCTTCGCAGCCAGGCATTCACCTCCATGATACATCTGTCTCTGCCCGGGCAGAGAACTGTTGATGAGAACTGTTCCTTGGGAGTATATGCCCTCAGCCCCATGTGACACAGACATAAATATGCAAATAAAGCTGAAGTAATGTTTACTTTTATAAATAACACCTATTTCTTTTATTGTTGTCCATTCCCGCTTTCACCTGAGGGAGGGTGAGCTCTAGACAAGCACTTAAATAATTTTAAATTACCATTATGTTTCATATTCTTCAGTCTTCTGAGATCATTCTAAAGTTTCTCTCTTTCAGCACAAGAGCTTTCAAGACACCCCGCTGACAGCTACTAGACAGAGAGATGCCAAGGAAGGTAACCTAGTGGCCGATTTGGGAATGGATGGAAGAAGGGTTTAGATTATATTAAGGGGTTCAATCCTGCTCCCGTACAAGTCAGTAGGAAAACGGCCATTGATTCCAGTGGCGTAATTTTGAACACATTAGGTGAGATAGGGCTATAACTTGCTCCATGCATTTGTGTACAAATTAAAGCCATGCAATACCTTTCAGCCATGACCCCAAATCAGATTACATTTAATATTGAAGGCAAATATTGCAACTAGAGCTAGTTGAAATTTTTCAATAAAAAGTAATTTCAACAAAAAATGGCTTTTCTTCATAAATGAAAATTTTTGTTGAAAAAATATATTTTGATGAAATTTTCAGGGTCTTCATAACAAAACCCTAAATTTTGTACCAAAATGATTTTCAAAACTTGAATTTTTGTCATGCTTTTTATTGACAAAAATAGATTTTAAAAACCAAAAATTGTTTGGCTGTTCAGTTTCAGGCAGGGCCGCCAAGAGCGGGTTCAGGCCCCAGTGAAAAAATGTTTTCGGGCCCCCCATCAAGGGAGGACCGGCTAAACAGGGATGACAAGGGGGGGGGCCAGGCCCTGGGCCCCCTTCCAGACCACGGGGCCCCGGTAATTTGTACCGGCTTTCCCCCCCCCCCCCGACCTCTCTCGTCAGCCCTGGTTTCAGGTTTTGGTCAAAAAAAGTGAAAACATTTATGGGAAATTTGACAAGGATTTTTTCCCCCCAAAATGTACTGCAAAAAATAATTGATATTTTTTGACCAGCTTTTTCCCACCAGCTCTCCCTCAGCTGCTTTCTGTGCCTTACCAGCCCAGAGGAAACCCCCCTACCTTCTGCCAGCTGGGTCATTTGCATTCTCACAGACAACAGCTGCCTCAGTAGAATCTACATCCTGTCTTAAAGAGACAGTTAATTTCTACAGGCATGTCAAGACCAGTGTCTTGAAAAACTAGGACCTGGTTTGGGGTAACCTGTCACCCCTTTCTCTGTCCCCAAGAGGTCAGCTCTGTGCCCATTCCCCTCTAGAAGGTCAGTTACACAGTTCCCCCTCTGAACCTGAGTTACAGTCTGTGTGCCTGAGTGCACAGATGCTGAATCAGCCACTCTGTCCTGGGCATCCGCTCCTAAGTGACCGGTAAGGAAACATTAATGTACTCCCACTATTCTTTCCCCATTTTCCTTCTCTGGATCCCCTCTAGAACACCTCTGTATGCTCTCAAGAGTGGGATCTATCCCCTGTTCAGCTGCATAGGGCTCACAGCTAACAGCCTGGACAGTTCTCAGTGACAAGCTCTAAAGGGGTGCACTCATCTTTCATGAGCATCCCCTGGTTGAGTGTGTGCACACCTGCAGTTTTTTCCTCAGTTTCCTCCACTCACTGTGCCCTCTGTCAGGCGCTGTAATTGTCAGGCAGGTGATCAGTGAGTCACTCCATCCATGTGATATGTGAAACAAACACACACCTTCCCGGGTACACAATCCAAAATGTCCCCAATGTCCTGCAGCCCTCCCTGGGCTCAGTCTTCTAAAACAGTCCAACAGGGCCCCTCACAGTACCATCACTTGGTCCAACTAGGTTGCAAGGCTCCTATTCTGGAATTGAGCAGCATCCAAAGGGCTTCTTCCCTGGAGGTTCCTTATCTCTACTTGAGTCCTCAGTGACCCCAGCCTCCCTGCTGAGCAACCCCTCTTGGACTCAGTTCACTGACCACAGCCCTCCACTAAGTAAGACCCAGTGCAGCCCCCTCCCCTGGGATGCCACAGTTTTAATTCCCTTCCTTAGGACATAGCCTCTTCCCCCAGTGACTGGTGGGGAGGAACCTAGTCTCTCCCATTGCTCCAGACCCCAACCCAGGGACTCTAAGTATAGCAGCCTTATGCTGCATCCTTTTATTAATTGCTTCTTTATCTTTCCCTGGGCCACATCCCCATAGCCCATTTTAGTTGAGTCCCAGCAGCCAGCCAGAAGCACCTTCCTTGCTCCGCACCAGTGACTACCTGCTTTGGCCATTGCAGCCCCCACAGCTAGCCAGGAATGCCTCTTACTCCCCCAGTCCCTGCTAGCAGACTGATCTCATGCTAGCCCTCAGCTCCTTTTATATGGCCTGCTGGTCCCTGATTAGCCAATCCCTGTAGCCTCTCTCATTGTCTGTGTCCCCTTTGGCCAGTCTAGCACGCTTGGAGGACCGCTCCTCTACTTCTCTTTTCTGGGGCGGAGTGTGGCAGGGCCACGAGGCCTCCAGAAGGGGGCCTCTGGGCCCATCCCATCACACAGGCATTACATCCTCTTCCCTTCCTGCCTTCAGCTGCAGTTTAGGATCCAGTCCTAGGAACCCCCACCCTGGCCCAAACACACACACCTGGGAGCATATGGCTTCCCTCTGCTGCAGAGGAATCAAAGAGACTTTCTCCCTTTCCTTCAGCAGTTGCTGAGACTTTACCCTTTCCCTCTGGGTTCCCAGCATAGTATTCCTTCTTGCTGCAGGAACACACCTTAACAGCCTGAGCTACACGGAAAAAATCATTTCCAATAAGCATTTCAACTGGGATGCTTTCCATCATCCCCACAATCTAAATACTTTCCAAACCTTTCCGTGTCACATGAATTCCAGCTAATTGCACAGGGAAGCTGGTTCCACCCACAACCTCTGTCATTTGGCCAGGTAATATGCTGCCATTTGGGACCACACTCTGATTAACCAGAGAAATCTGTGCTCCTGTATCCTTCCACACCAGGTCCTCTCTACCATTAATTTTGACAACCTTGATGTTTCTCCATGTCTGGTTCTGCAGAGTCTAATCTCACAAAACCAATATGATAAATCTCAGACACCTGAGAGGCTTCTGGGCTGAGAACAGCAGCATTAACATGAGCTATTTGTTGCCTGCTTCCTCCCAGGACAGGGCATTTATTCCTCAGGTGATCAGTGGAATTACAGTGATAGCACCTTTTTGGGCTCTTGTTATCACAGGAGATTTGGGATGGGAATTAAAGAAATGGTTTGGGGGAGGTGAGTGCCCAGCCTCCAAGCCACCCTCCTTTGTCTCAGAGGTAAAATGGGAACCCTGCTTCCCACAAGGTTTAAACCTCTTTCTGTGGTTTACTTTCAGTACATGCCTGGGTCTGCTCAAAGGTACAGCTAGAGATGCCATCTCATCCACAGTTTTTACATTTTTGTCCCATAGGCACTGTTTGACATCATCTTTACATAAGAACATAAGAATGGCCGTACTGGGTCAGACCAAAGGTCCATCTAGCCCAGTATCCTGTCTACTGACAGTGGCCAATGCTAGGAGCCCCAGAGGGAGTGAACCTAACAGGTAATGATCAAGTGATCTCTCTCCTGCCATCCATCTCCACCCTCTGACAGAGTCTAGGGACACCATTCCTTACCCATCCTGGCTAATAACCATTAATCGACTTAACCTCCATGAATTTATCCAGTTCTCTTTTAAACGCTGTGATAGTCCCAGCCTTCACAACCTCCTCAGGAGTTCCACAAGTTGACTGTGCACTGTGTGAAGAAGAACTTCCTTTTATTTGTTTTAAACCTGCAGCCTATTAATTTCATTTGGTGACCCCTAGTTCTTGTATTATGGGAATAAGTAAATAACTTTTCCTTATTTACTTTCTCCACATCACTCATGATTTTATATACCTCTATCATATCCCCCCTTAGTCTCCTCTTTTCCAAGCTCAAAACTCCTAGCCTCTTTAATCTCTCCTCATATGGGACCCATTCCAAACCCCTAGTCATTTTAGTTGCCCTTCTCTGAACCTTTTCTAGTGCCAGTATATCTTTTTTGAGATGAGGAGACCACATCTGTACGCAGTATTCAAGATGTGGGTGTACCATCTATTTATACAAGGGCAATAATATATTCTCCGTCTTATTCTCTATCCCCTTTTTAATGATTCCTAACATCCTGTTTCCTTTTTTGACCGCCTCTGCACACTGCTTGGACATCTTCAGAGAACTATCCACGATGACTCCAAGATCTTTTTCCTGATTTGTTGTAGCTAAATTTGCCCCCAGCATATTGTATGTATAATTGGGGTTATTTTTTCCAACGTGCATTACTTTACATTTATCCACATTAAATTTCATTTGCCATTTTGTTGCCCAATCACTACATATGCTTAGGAAATGCTCCTGAGCAACAGAGACAAACATTTGTTCAAAACGTTCAACTCCTTTTCCCCTCAAATTTTTCATCCTGTTTTCATGCATCTGATGAAGTGGGTATTCACCCATGAAAGCTTACGCTCCAATGCGTCTGTTAGTTTATAAGGTGCCATAGGACTCTTTGTTGCTTTTTACAGATCCAGACTAACACGGCTACCCCTCTGATACCTGGTGGGAAAATGTGTCTGACCAAAAAGCAAACACTCTTAACTGAGACAGCACAAATCATAACCCTTTAGGAAAGCGAGGTAGGGGGGAAGGAAGGTCCCAGTACTGGGAGTGGGGAATGCAGGGTAATCCCAAGAGGGGAGAGAGCTCCACAGAGGGCCAGCCAATATACAGAATCCCTCTACATCCTTACCTCACCAGACCCTGGAGTACCAAAGCCCCAAAGATCTGATTGGATTGAGAACCCATATTGAAGGGAAAGAAAAGCCAGTAACTGAACACCTGCTAAGGTTCACGAAGGAGTAGAAAGACACAATGGGTATTGAACAAACCAGACTGTCTATACAGAAGACGTGGTATGATAAAAATACTTGTAAACGCCTACCCATGATAAAGGGTTTGGTGTTACGTTAAACCTCATGATAAATTTTTTTTTATGCTAATGGTAAACCTGATGAAAAATTTGGTACTGATGCTAGGAAAAGGAGCAATATGCATGATTTTAGGCATGGGTAGCGGGTGAACTGTGGGCTCGGGGAGGCTAGCCCATGGCCTGCCCCTTCTGCTCGAGGCCTCACCCCTTCCTGCCTCTTTTCCCCCACCCGAGCCCCAAGCATGCCCCCCACCTGGCTCTGGGCAGTACTTCATAACTTCGGACAGAGACCTGGGAACAGTTGCAGGACTGGGGGCTAGAACTGACATGTATCAACATACTTCTCTTGGCTCACAAATGGGATCCCAGCTAATATGCAAGATAAAAAAAAAAAAAGAGAGAGAGAGAGAGAGAGAGAGAGAGAGATGGAGTGGCATGCACAAGTGATGAACATGAAAGGAAAAACACAAAAAGTCAGACAGGCAATTTCCTGTAAATAGAGGGTGAGCCTTGATTTCATTGTAATAAATTTGTTATATTTTATTTTAGTATTAGAATTAAGTTACCAAAATAATGTAAGACATAATTTACAATGTCCTTAGTGTTCTGTGGCACTGGGGGTTGCCTAATAAAACTGAAGAAAATTAACCCCAATAGGTCGAAAATGGTGAGCAGAACGAATGTATTCTACACAGCAGTAAATCAAACTGGTGTTCTGCTAACATTCCCAATGAGAAGTTACAAGAGGGACAGATGGCACTGTCATTAATCAATAATAATAAAAAATGGGAAGCCCAAACATCCAGAACTAATTTGGAGCCATCTATATGAAACCATAAGTGTTACCAGGTTTCATCCTATTTAATATGTTAGGACACAAAAACTACTAAATGATCAGTAATTACCATAGTGATAAACATACCAAATGTGACGAATTCTCTATTCTACTGTAATGCACTGTTACAGCGTCATTTATATAGGGCAGTTGGTAGCAGCACACGGTAAAAATCGTGGGACTTACATGATTGGAGATGCTGAGAACACTCATCTGAAGATAAAGGCCCTCCTTCAAAATCAAAGGAAGGAAAAAGTGACTTGTAGAAAACATGGTGATCACAGGGAAAACAGGGCAAGGAATTAGCAAAAGGCTAAATAAAAACAATACTTCTGTACTGTTAGGTGAGGGTCCTTCTGAGTTTAAAAGGGTGTTTGGGTTCTGAGGCGAGTCTGGTTCAAAGTTTCTAGAAGAGAATAAAAATGGTAAATAAAAGGTGAAAATGTGGTCTTCTCCTTAGCCTACTGCTCAGGAATTCTGCTTCCACCCCATCCCTCTGTGCTAGCAGCAGCTTCCCTAAAAAATGGCACAGGCGAGGTTGGCTGGAGTACTGACAAGGGCATTTGGGATGGATAGGAAGTGAGAGCACTGGAAAAGAAACAGAGGCAACATTGCAAATGTGGGTGATGTTACACACTGCTTCAGTCGGGATGATGTAGGATCTGACAAAGTGTTGAGGCAAGAGTGATATGAAACAAATAACTTAAGTAAATAAATATCTAATATGGGAACCTGCAAGAAGGGTTAGCACCTAGCTCTGTAATGAGTTGGGCTAACTGGGGAAGACAATAGTTGCCTTTGAACTGATTGGCTATTTAGAGCAGCCACTAACCCACGGACCAAATTCAGACCCTTAACATCTGACCCTGATTTAAAATGGAGGGTTGTTGATATCTGAATTCAGGAAGGATTCATTTTGTTTTGCAAATTAGTCAAGGCCACATGAGGGTGGTCACTGAGCGACAGCCTTGGAAGGAGCTTAACAGTGGATGTGTTTGAGGCTGGTTTCATGCAACTAGTATCTTTTTTACACCAGCCTTTTACTTCGTATCTCCCACCATTGGTGTAGCACCAATGCAGCTGCACTGGTGGGAGGGATAGCGTGGACCAGCTGTTGTCACTTTGCCCCTTGCCCCTTCCAGCCGTAAGAAGCTCAGTGGACAGTCTCAACTAATGCGCCCAGTGTTGCTGCTGCTGGTGGGTTGCAAAGGGGGGAAATTTTAACAAAAAGTCTAGTGTAGACAAGGCCATAAAGCTGTGGAAGCAATGGCTGTCTAAAGGCAGCAGTGATGGGGACATAGGTGGCCTGAGAGCTTGAAGGAAGATCCCCTGACAGTCTCTTAAAATATTTCCTCTCTTTTTATACTGCACACGTCGAGAGCAAAGAAATAAAATCCCTTGCCAGATTTTGTGGCCTATTTTTCAGCTCCAAGCACATGTTAATAAACCCCCAGGCAGCAAGAGGAGAGGAGTAGAAAAATGGAAACTGTGTGGTGTGGTGGTTGGAGCAATTCTTTTTAGGATGTAATTCAAGGCTAGCACCAGGCTCTCCACACCACTTACGGGCTGCACTGGTGTCCACAGGCGGCAAAGGTCTCCACACTGCCTACCCCTATGGTAGGATGTTGAATGGCAAGGGAAGGGCTACAGATCCAACTTTACGTCGATCCAGAGAGACTGTGCTTCATAACTGGTACAAGGCGGGGTGTACCACTATTTCAGCTTATAGGCTGGTATATCTGCGGGGGGAAAGGAAGGGGAAGGCACAGCACAGCCACCCATTCCTTGGCTCTGGATTGTGGGCCTGTGTGTGTGAATTCATCACCCCAAGCATTCTGCCCACTAGCTGTACAGAACTCACTGTGCAGGTTTGATGCAGACTGGATGGACGTAATCCTTAGATTGTGGTTAAACGTGTATAAACAGGCAGAGATTAAAATAAAGAAGAACTAGCAATGGGCAATATTTTGAAAAAAAATGTTTTTAAATGATTTGGAACAATTAAGCATATTGTTGGACTATATAACTGGCTAATCTAATTACTGTTGCCCTTATTGTCCCTCCCTCCCCGCCCCCAATTGTTTGCTAGATTCACTTGTTACATCTTGTTTTTTGTTCTGCACAAAGCTCAAAGTTGCCCTAATTGGGAACGTCGGGCATTACAATCATCATCTTTGATAACTGAAATTGAAGAGATGAAGATGCAGGAAACGTGTTCCTTCATTACTGCAGTCAAATGGGTTTTGCCAAATTAGCTATTTGTGTGACCCTTTTGAGACCTACTTCTTTAAGATTTCAGCACAGTTGATAAAACACAGAGATGAAAAGTACTTATTTCACAGTTTATGCTAGATAAAACTAATTAACTATAAATGTCAAGTAGCCACAATTTAATTAATTCTGGTTCATTTAGCCACCATAATTAGATTTTTTTTAAACAATGCAACTTTGTTTTCTAAAAGTATATCTAAAAAAGCATAAAATGCTGTACAGTTTTTCATATAAGAGGACCAGGGGAGGCATGACGTGGTGGGGAAAAACAGGCAAACAGCAATAATTATGATCATGACAGAATTATTTAGTTCTGAAATAATAGAAACATTGCTCCTGATTGTACTCTCACTCACAGTGGTGCAACTCCACTGACTGATTTACTGTGGCGTAACAGAGCAGTCTCAAGGCACTGTATTTGTAAGAGATAATTAAAAATATGAATTAATGGTAAATACTGAAACTTCAGATGAGCGTGATATTTAAGCTGATTAATAATACATTTCAGTATCTTTTAGTAATTATCTGACAGCCTCCATTATAAAGGGTTTCAATATTATTTTCCATCACATTCTGTAGTTTTGTTTGCCTTTTTAACTGCTGCTGCACATTTAGCAAAGGTTTTCTTCGTGCTGCTCACAGTATCACCTGGGTCTTCTTCCTGCGTGGTTACAGTTAATATGTATAGGTGGTTCAAATGATTCCTTCAAAATGCCTTGCATTTGTCAACAGTGAATTTCATCTGCCATCATGCTGCCCATTCTGAGCTTTTGAACAATAATCTGTAAATCACTGCCAGAGCTGGCTCTAGGTTTTTTTGCCGCCCCAAGCAAAAAAAATTTTGGCTCCCCCCCACCCCAGCCCTGGACTCCCCCCACACTCCCCTGCCGCCCCAGCTCTGGGCTCTCCCTTCCACCCCACCCACACCCCCTGCCACCCCAACCCTGGGCTCTCCCCCCCACCCGCACCCCCTGCCGCCCCAACTCTGGGCGCTCTCCCCCCCACCCCACCTGCACTCCGTGCTGCCCCAGCCCTGGGCTTCCCCCCACCAGTGCTGACTCCGCCCGCTCCCCCTTCGCCTCCAGCCAGTCCAGCGCTGGCAGGGTCGGGGTAAGCAGCGGGGCTCCTGGGCCACGCCTCAGCCCAGGGTCCCTCCAGCTGGGGCTCCCACCTCCAGGACCGGCCGGGACCCAGGAGGGCAGAGCCGGGGGACTGCCCGGCAGAGGGCTGAGGAGCCAGGGCAGGGCAGCCCCAGAGGGAGCGGAGCCCCGGAGAGCGGGATGCGGGTCCCGCACTGCAGCGCCCCAGGCACCGGTCCCCACTATGGCCCCACTGCTGCTGCTCCTCCTGGCCGCCCTGCCGCAGCCCCTGGGTGGCTCGGCCGCTTCGCCCAGCCCCAGCTGAGGCGCTGGGGGGCAGCTGCCCTGTGGCACCCGCAGGCGGCTCCGTGCGCCCCGCGGGGCGGCCCCCTGCCCGAGTGTCCCGTGCTCGCTGCTTGCCTGGCCATAAGGTGCAGGCGCTGCTCCCCAACGCCAACCGCAGTGGCCCCAGGGCGCCCCCTGTGCAGGACACACTGCTGCTGCCAGGGCCGGCTCTAGGCTTTTGCCCCAAGCGCAAAAAAAAAAAAAAAAAAAGGCTGGCTGGAATGCCGCCCCTGAAAATGTGCCACCCCAAGCACGTGCTTGGTTTGCTGGTGCCTGGAGCCAGCCCTGATCACTGCTTTGCCCATCCTTGCAATTTACTCACAGACAGTATTCTGTATAACAATCACTAATTTACAGGGCACTCCATTTTTCTTTTTGCACCAACAGGTTGAATATAAATTAGGGTGTCCAACTTTCAAGGGACCTTTTCTGTCTGTAACTCTAGGTTTCATGCATATTAAATATGTCTAGGTATAAAATTAAAGTGCCTGCACAAAGTGTTGATAGATAGATCGATCTGCTGAGGGATTTTTATAGTATTCATTTTTATTTTAACTTGAAATGTTCAGTACTCAACTACTGAAGATGGATGGGGAAATTTTGTCATGTTATCCTACCTCTCTTCATACCTCAGAGCAGATCAGACCAAGTGTGGGACCAAAATAAAAAACATACTAAAGATGACTGCAGCAGGAAACACCAGTCCATCAATGCACTTAAACACATACTTTAAGCATGTGAGTAGTCCCATAGGTAAAATGGAAATAATTTCATACTGATAAATAAGGGGATCCTCCATTTTTTATGTGCATAATTCTACGTTAATGTGACCACATTGCAGTGATGAAAAGTAGGATATCCCACTACCTGTGGGTGGAACAAAAGAACAGTGGCAGAGATTGAATGATGCTATGAAATGTCCACAGGTGAAATCTTCATTAAACATCCTATGGTTAGTTTTATTTCTTTCAGAGAAATACATTTAATTTAAAGAAGACAGAAGTAAAAATCCCAAAACCAACTTTATTGCAGATTTTATAACAAACAAAATACGTGGTTTCCATAGTCTTGAATATTTGCAAAGGGCATGAAAAGGGCACAGAATAATGACTAACTATAGAAGTCTAAGCATCTCCTGCTTTGTTTCTCCAAGACTGTCTGACTCTTACAGAGGTACCTGTTCATTAAAATCTGGAAGTACATTTTCAGCACATTGTGTGGGTGATACATTGTGATTGTTTAATAAGTTTCTACAGGCATCTTGTTAAACAGTTTGAAACATTTACTTCTAGAACTCCTTACAATAGTTAAAGCTTTACGGGACTCTTTTTAAATGAATGTTCTGGTGAATAAAAGAGCCCTGCAAAGCTCTTTGTTTCAGGATTATGGAAACAAAACATAATAAAAATAAATCTGAAAAATCTTGAGGAATGAAGGTCACTCCTAATGAGCTGGCAAGCAGAATGTGAAATCTCATCTAAAGAACAGGAAAGCCACAGCTTTGCTGTTTTATCTTCACTCAGATTCACAGTAGAATAAATCAGTGTATAAAGTGCCTCTGAGCAAGTCTGGGTGTGACATGCTGCACCCCAGGAATTATGAAAGCCATGAATTCTTCTTTACTTTGTGTTCCAGGTTTACTGAGATTCTGTTTGCTTATTTTAAACTGTTCAGAGGAGAGAAGTAAAAGTTTCTTTTATAGGTCATTTATAATGAGCTAACAGAGAAATATGCTTGGTTATGGGAACAATCAATTCAGCTCCAATGATTAAATTAGAAATAAGGTATTGGCAACTGTGGTACATAACTAGTAGTTATATGAACTGTGCTATTAATCAACACACAAAACAGTACATGTGCAGCATTGATGGAAAAACTTGTTTTACTGGGTTGTTCATTCTTGGATTTCAAAGTTTATTTTACCTCCAAAACTACTTATAGAACATTCAACACGGGGGAAAAAACAAAGAGGCTTATTAAAAATCAAAAATACATACTGAAATTTGTGTGGAGCTGCTATCTGGCATTATTTCAATTTGTGCTTTGCCTATCTTGCATATGGCATCATATTGGCACACTGACTCATCACACAAAGCTATAAACAAATGAAGATCAGACTGTTCCATTCCACCAGTAAATAATAGCTAAGTCAAAAGTTGGGCTTTTTGTTTTTATATTCAACCCATTCCTTATCCTTTACATAGTGAGTTTATTAAAATCAACAAATCAGTTGTTTTACTTCTACCCAAGAAAACTCAAGATATTTACTTCAAATTCAGAACCTACTACTTTTTGGAAAAGTAACAGGAAGCAGAAACTCTGTTTACATAATACTCACATATCCCTGGACAGAGAAGAGTTTCACAGTGGTTCTTTCCAAACAGTCTTCAATTTTAACAACAAATGCCTTATGAATGATTTTTTCCCCATGGATTGCCTCTTGATATGTAACCAGATTAAACCCTTGCAACATAAATCCCTTCTGAAAAATACTTTCTAATAGCTCATTCATAGAAACTGATGCATTCCACCTGCAAAATTATTCCAGACTTTCAAAGCTTGAGAATCTCCTCTCTGGTTTTGCTCCTGAGCAAACATTACCACAGGCATTTCAAAAGTAACTCTATTTAAAAAACTGTTCAGAAAAACTATTTTCAATCTTTCCAAATAAAAACAAAGGTGGTTTATTAAATATGATTTGTCTATGGGCATTATCAAATGACTGCCTACATTCATTTCCCCAGAGTTTCTTATGTCACATTTTAGTCCTTGTCGCAGGGCAAGTGCACTCTGTCCCCTCTTGGGGTGGGCTGTGTGTGTTAATTACTTCCCCATGGTCACATCTTTATGATGACCCCTTGTCTTGGGGTAGAGAGGCCTAGTGGTAAAATATGGCCAGTCTCTCTCAAGGTTGTGTGGTCCAATGGCCAGAGTCAAGGTGACAGCCCTTTCCCACAGGGCTGTGGGACCTAATGGCCTGAGTCAGTATGGCTCCCCAGTTCAGCCAGAGTGTATAGCCTAGTGGTCAGAGTCAGTGTGGCTGCTTGACTCAGCAAGGCAGTATGGCCTAGTGGCAAGAGTCAGTAGGGCTGCCCTCTCTCTAAGGGATGTATGGCCCAATGGCCATAGTCAGTCTAACAGCCCACTTCTGTGGGGCTGTATGGCCTAGCCGCCAGAGACAATATAACTTCCCAATTCAGGAGGGCTGTGCTATGCACCCTCTCTCAGGGCTGCATAGCCCAATGGCCAGAGTCAGTATAACTGCCCATTCCCATAGGGCTGCATGGCCTAGTGGCCTGTCAGGGGAGTGAGATACCACCCCAGGGTGGATGGCAGCCAGGTAGGGGGAACTAGGCCCTCCCTGCTCCACCAGGTCCCAGCTCAGGCCCCTGTCTGGCAAGTATGCTCACCACAGGGGCAGCAGGAAATCCACCCAGGGGCGGCTCTAGGCACCAGCAAAGCAAGCACCTGCTTGGGGCAGCCCATTTGCAGGGGCGGCAGGGATCCAGCATGGGAGCTGAGAACCAACAGGGGGTCCTGGGAGCTGTAGTTCCTTGGTTAGCTCCCTGCCTATAGAGCCAGCCCTGGAGCAGGGAAAGAACTACATTTCCCAGCATTCCCT
>NW_020695849.1:0-8788 GCF_002925995.2 Terrapene triunguis | reverse complement strand
GCATCCTCTGGAGTCTCAGCATCCCTGGCTTCCGCCATCTGGGGTTTCTGCCCTTCTCAAACTGGATCTCACAGGGTGCATCTTTCCTCTTCAGAGGTCTAACCCCAAATGAGCCAAGCTGCTCCCTTTTATACCCAGTCTCCATCCGGAGCATGCCCAGCAGGGCCACAAGGGCGTGGTGGCCTCCTTGGCCCAGAGAGTAGAGTTAACCCTCGCAGTACCAGTGCGGGGCAAATGCGCCCTGTCACAGTCCTCCATTGATGGATAATGGTAAATAACTTTTAGTAGTGTTTTTGTCTCCTGAAAATGCAACACTCTTACTCATGAAGTCCTCAATCTTGAAAACACTTATTTATATACTTAACGTTTAGCACACGTGTAAATAATCATGTACTTAAACACATTAGTAAATGTTTTCAGGATCAGGGCCATCCAGAAAAAAACCTCTAAGTTGTTTACTATGTATATATGCCAAAAAATATTGGAGACACAATTACACAGGCAGACTGAATTCCTGACCCCACTAAAGTCATTGTCAAAACTCCCACTGACTTCAAATGAGCCAAGATTTCACCCAATAGTTCATTATGGGACTAATCCAAAGACAACTGAAGTCAATGGGAATGTTTCTGTAAACTTCAATGGGCTTTGATCGTAATCTCTTAAATAAATGTACACAGGTAGGTCTGGATTCTCTGGTCCGCTAAAGCCACTTCATACTGTGCAAAGTGGCACTAAAGCAACAAGAGGCCAATGGAGAATTCTTTGTCTGCATGGGAACTTTCCACTGATGTGAAGTGAGTAGATGCAGCTATGTCTTCTCATATGCTTACTGGCTTCCCCATCACTGGTGTAATGCGAGAAAGGAGGTGTGTATAATTAATCACACCTTATGTTGGCTTTCTCCACAGGGTGAATTTCATCTGGAATGCTCAAACTGTCACTAGGTCTCTAGTTTAGGTAACATCTAGGGTAAGATTATCTCCCAAAGGGAAGAGAACCTGGAATATTCAATAAAATGGTATCCGTTCTCCTTTCAATATATGCAAATCACCCTGTTAAAGTTAATGGTGGTTTTGTAGACGGTCCACATCAAGGGTAGGATAGATGTCTTTGGTGCATTGCATATAAGCTTTTAATTACAGTATAATGAGAAAAATAGATGGGCTGCAACAAGATATAAAGAACTAACTGCAAGTGATTTGTTTTTAAAAGAGAGAATTTTGTTGAGTTTTAAATTGCCAGCACAATCCAATCAACCCACAAGGAAGATAACATTTGGCTTTGCATACAGATTTCCACTGAGCTTGGTGAAGGTTGCAGGATTTGGCCAAAGTAGGAAAATCAGTAAGTGTTTTCTCCAGCGATGCAGATCTACTGCTGTTGCCAATGGTGGAAGTTTCAGTATAAGAAGGTGGCCTTGTGCTGTCAGCACAATGCCTGCAGGAGCAAAGGGAAGCATGGTTTTTGTGCCATCCAGAGACTGGGTGCAGTATGCACTGTCTTGTCCCTGCCTGCTCAGTTGAGGAATTTAGTGCCAACAGTGTTGCTGGAGCTGAGCAGTCTTTTCACTCAGAGGAGCCGAAACACTACCATTGTGACTAGCCCTTAGGCAGGTTCATGAGGAGGTGCCTTGTCACGTCCACCCCTTGCACATTTCCATAGAGGTCAGTGGTGCCCTAAATGTGCATAACCAAGACTGCTTCCTCCCAGCAGTAGAACTAGCTTGGCTGGCCAGCTCCAAACGGTCAGATTCTCCTCTGGACTGAAATTGAGACGATCCACTATAGTCATTAAATAGGACACCTGTTCAGAGAAGTGGCAATTACAGTGCATCCTACATGCCAGTGTTATGAGATGGGTGGAACTGGCTACAGAAAACTGCCATCCAATGCTGTCGAGGCAGGGGGCGAGTTATGATCACCGCTACTGATTGGCTAAGAAGCGTGCACAAGGTTAGTCTGTACTAAAACATCTCGCTACATCTGAAACCCTGTCCAACACCCGCCCCTCCCCTAATCACTTGTTTGTCTCATTCATTGTGTTATGTCTTGTTTATTTAGATTATTAGCCCTTTGGAGAAGGGACTGTCATTTACTATATCAGTAAAGTTGTAGTACAATGGGGCCCCACTGGCTGAGGGCTCTAGGTGCTACAACAATATAAATGATAAATAATGATAAATTGGAAGCTAAAGCTCCATGCTCCTGTTATAAGACTGAACAAAGTTCTCAGCTAGTTAACATCAAAAGCAACCTCCCTCACTAACACCTGCCTTCCTAATGATGGTATTCTCTACATACCCTGTAGGGAACCTCCCCGGTGGCAGTCACTTCAAGAGCTGTTGGTTTGGGATTTGATTTTTTTTTTAATTCAATTTTTGGTTATTTGTTGTGGACAGTAGGACGGACAAGAGGAATAAGCTCGTGCCCAACACAAAAAACAAGAATGGTGTAAGAGGTTTTTTAATTTAACTGTGGGTGGTGAATTGTGGATAGAAGTGATTGGAGTCCATAGTGATGTCCCACTGCCCCCCAGAGAACCGAATCTCTCTGCAGAAGGGCAGTGTTGCCCATACCAATGTCTGTATTTCAGAAATTCCTCCTGTGCATCTGAGGACCTCATTGGAAGGAAGCAGTGCCATACAGGAATGTTATCCTCATAGGCGGCAGGTATCATAGGCTGGGGGAGGCTGTGCCTCCCCAAACAGCCTGGCATGGCCCCACCCACCCTCTGCCCCCACACCCCTCCTGCAGTTCCCGGCACTCTGCCTGGTCCACGCTGTCTGGGGCTGGACGGCCTGCCACAGGGACTTGGGGTGGCTGGCACTGGGGCCGCGCTGCCCAGCACTGTGGGGCTGGGGATGCTGAGGTCGTGCTGCCCAGCAGCCCGGCGCTGACAGTGCTCTGGGCTCCTGCGGGGAAGGGAGGGAAAGGGGAGGTGAGGGGGCTAGCCTCATCTATGGCCGGGTCACCACCTGCCCATGGTTATCCTGCAGTCTTGTAGCTGCAGCCTATCTCTGTGTTGATGCACTCAGGCAAGGACAATATTTTGTAAGCATCGTGCTGTTTTTCTTTTTGAAGTGGGTGGGTGGGGAAATTCCCCCCTTTTATTTCTTGTTCCTGTATCAGGATAACCCTTCCTTCTAGGGAAGGAGGTCAGGATGTGGCTCCCAGCCAGAACCTATCAATAACAAACTCTCCTGTGTTGGCTGCAGAAGGTTTCACAAGAGCACTGTAATGTGCTCCTTACTCACAAAGGACTGAGTGTGCTGGCCTCACATGGTGTCAAGTATCAGAGGGGTAGCCATGTTAGACTGGATCTGTAAAAAGCAACAAAGAGTCCTGTGGCACCTTATAGACTAACAGATGTATTGGAGCATAAGCTTTCGTGGGTGAAAGTGGGTATTCACCCACAGAAGCTTATGCTCCAATACGTCTGCTAGTCTATACGATGCCACAGGACTCTTTGTTGCTTTCTGGTCTCACAGTGATTCTAGGCCCTACAAGCCTCAGAGTGTGGGATCAAGCGTGGGACTGTAACATGGATTCCCCATTTGACAGCACATTATGTTGCCTCCAGACTGGCCTTTGTTGGCTCCTTTGAAGCTGAAGTAAATATGTATCTATTTAAACGAGTACAGTGGTTGGCCAGCAGTGGTGCAGTGCATAGCAGGAGATAAGACTCACATATACAAGCTACCTTGATACTCATCTTCCCTGGGCCAGTGAAGATCAGGTATATTGTAAAAAAATCATGGCTCTCACTTGACATTTGCAGACTATCAGTACTCACTCAGCTTGTGTTTTCTAATCCTTCCATTCATGAGTAAGCCCATTGTCAGTTTACTTCCTGGTTGAAAGATGCAGATTGTGTCTCTGTACCTACAGTTATAGTGTCAAAAATCCATTGCCTTCTCTTTCATTCAGGATAACCTCCGCTGCTTGTATTTTCCTGCCCACAATCTCCCCTGGAGACTTTGTAATAACTTAATTAGCACTTAGCTCAGACTGTAAATAGGTGTTCATGGTGAAGTATATAATACTCCATTATTTGTAGACAGAAAGATAAACACATCTTGCCTGAAAGAAACCTGTTTCTCACCGTTTGATGACTGGCCCCAAGTCACAGACATTAAGAACATAATTTTTATTATATACACATAACTCCTTACCTATTATCCATACACACATTCTGCAATGATTATGAGGACCAGTGTGACACAGGCTTTCAGTAGAGACATTATTTGACATTCTTTGGTAAACTAGTATGTAAATACCAGACCCAAGGGATCCCTGAAACCCTTATGCATCCCGGTGCCGTCTGCTCGTTGGCACCAAGAGGTCCCTGGGTCACAGAGGGATACTGGGGGAAGAGAGGGAATGGGGAAGGGAGGGCTTCTGGGCTGTGTTGCGGTGGCTGGGAATCACATGACCTACAGTGAATTCCTGTCCTGTCCCTTGAGCAAGTCTGGGGGGTTGCAGACTGAAGCTCTAGCCAGGCTTTGCCCCACACTTTGGTGCTAAGCAGATGCTGCATCTTCCCTCCAGCAGGCAGGCCTCAACCCTGGGTTAGTCATAGAATCCATCCAGGTCCCTGGAGACAGACAGACTCTCCTTTCTGCCATTGCTCTACATCTTGCTGCCGCATTCAGAGTCACCCGGAGCCCGGCCAGTCCATGGCTGGGATGGGAGCCCTGGTTCTGGCTGCGGAGGAGAGGGGACCAGGCACGTCTCCTCCTCCTCCCCCTGGAGTTGAGCAGGATGGCAATCAGCAGACAAGTGGTATGGGGTAGGAGCAGGTGAACTTTGGGTGGCTAGGGGTGCTAACTGGGTGGGCCGTGGCCAGCTCTGTGTCTATGCCCTCTGTGTAAGAGATGTCACCTTTAGAACTCTTAGCAACTCATAATGGGCCAAATTCTGTGCTACACGACTGCAACCCCATTGACTTCTATGGAATTATACTGGTGTTTACTCATTCTTGAACCGAGCGGTTAGCCAACATCTAGCGAGTTGTTTCTGTTAGGAGGAGAAATTGATAATGGAGTCAGGTATTTATTTGATGCAATATACACAAAGTTCTGTTTCCCTGAACACAGTAGGAATCAAACAATTGGAGACAGTGTCTTTGCTCACAGCACCACCAACTCTTTCAACCACTAGGCCCAAAAGCTCTTTCTCTAGGCTTCTTCCAGGGCTGTGCTCCCAGCGGCTTGTTCAGGCTCTGTGTCTGTCTCTCTCCATCTTGATTCTCCACTCACCCAGACATATACCCTTATCTCCATGCAACACTCAGCGAAAATCCCTCCTTCCAAGAAGTTAAAATTCCTAATGGCTTAGCTATGCCTTTGGCTTGGAGACCACTATCGCATCTTATGTTTAACCTGAATAAAGGGCACTTGTTACACTCATCAATTTATGGGGGGTTAATCCATTTAATCTATTACAGAAGGTTTCTAATTACCTTCAGCCCTTTGGTGGCCAAATATCAGAAGGGATGTTCTGGTCCCAGCACAACTTTTAGACTTGCTCAGTGGAATCTTGTCACCTTTCTCCTCCCAGGCTGACTATCCTCACCTTCTCTCCCCCAGTGATGATGAGTTCTGCCAGGTTTTTCTGGAACAGAACCTCTGGAAGGTGTCTAAAGGAGACCTAATTAATAACCTACAGCAGACCATGGGCTCACTACACAGCCTGCACCCAAGAAACCTCCAACTGCCAGGGAACTAGAATAGGAACAGTGAGTGGAGCATCCCTAGCAGAGGGACTTTACATCTGACAACACCTGACGAAAGCAGTGGGAAGGTGAGTGGAAAAAGAGCCAAGAGTAGTAGGGAGATAATACAGAGATTCACAGAGAAACACTCAGGGCCAGATCCACGGCTGGTGTTAATTGGCATTGCTCCATTGGCTTCAGTGGAGCTATGCTGATTTACACCATCAGAGGATCTGGCCCCATGTGTTCGCTATTTTTATTCCCTTTTTTAGAAGGCATTAATGACCATGAAATATTTGGCTGTACTGATTATACAGTATTCCCCCCCCCCCACACACACACACCCAAAAGAGAAAGAGTTATGGTTAAACGTGTGTTTCAATGGAGTCAAGCTAGTATTCCCCCCCAAATTACACTTCCTTTAAAAAACCCTAACCTTAAAAAAAATCTCATCATTTCAAAGTCTAGAAATGGAATGATTAAGGGATCCAGACAGTTTCCCACTGTTTCTCTCACCACCCAACACATACTGCTCATCCATCCTTAATGATGATCCTTTCTTTTGTCTGCCAAGGGCGCGTGCTGTGGCATGTTCTGAAGGAGCAGAGAGACTTCAGCTGGACACGGCAGGGGTTAAAGAACACCTGTGGGTTCAGCTAGCCCCGCCCCGTTATACCTGCAGCCAATGCCAGGCCTGAAGAAGGGAGCCTGGCTCAGTCATGGGCTGCCTGGCGAAGAGGCAGGAGCTCTCTGTATGCCTGCCTGAAGGCACAGACCAGCAACCGGCCTGCCAACGCAGCCACTGGAGGCAACTAGTGGGACCCCCATTCGGTGGTCAAGGGCCCCTACCTCTGGCCCCTGGCCAGCCTGAAGGTGCGACCCTTGTGGGGGTGGGAGAGCTTGCTGACCTTGGTGAAGGGACTTCCCAGTTCTCAGTGTCAACCCAGGCCAGCCAGGCCCCCTCCCAGCCAGGAGGGGAGCTCCCCTCCATTATCCAAATTGAAGATCCTGACTCGCCTCTCTGATTTTGTGGAGGAGCAATGGGCTGATGATACACGGAGTCAGGCATATGCCCAGGTGGCGGCAGTGAACGGAGAGACTGTCAAACCCCAACAAGTGGGACAGTTCCCACACTTTGAGATTCAAGGTGACTGTCTGTACCGCATAGAGAAAGACCAATCGACTGAAGAGGTCCAACATCAGTTCCTGGTGCCCCGATCGTACTGGAAGGAAGTTATGTGACTTGCCCATGCCATACCCGCGGCTGGGCACCTTGGAAGAGAAAAGATGCTAGCCCGGATTTTAGCCCGGTTCTTTTGGCCAGGAGTCTACTGAGACGTGGCAGACTTCTGTGCCTCATGCCCAGAGTGCCAGCTCACCGCACCTCGGCCAGCTGAGAGAGCCCCGTTGATCCCCCTCTTGCTTGTAAGTGTACCCTTTGCGTGAATTGTAGTCAATATATTTGGCCCGCTGGAGAAGCGCGCTGCCGGATACCGGTTCATTCTTGTTGTAGTGGACTATGCGACCCGGTAACCTGAAGCAGTTCTGCTGTGCTCCAAAGGGGTGGCTACAGAACTTATGAACATCTTCGTCCAAGTCGGGGTGCTCCAGACAATCTTGACAGATCAAGGGACAAACTTTATGTCCCAGATGATCAAGCAGCTCTGCCGGTTACTCAAAATCAAGACCTTAAGAACATCTGTATACCACCTCCAAACAGACGGCCTGGTAGAGCACTTTAACTGAACCCTAAAAACAATGCTCCAAAGATTCGTCCTGACAGATGTCCGGCATTGGGACCAGCTGCTCCCACCTCTCTTGTTCTCAGTGCAGGAAGCACCCCAGTCTTCCACTGGCTTCTCATCGTTTGAGCTTTTATATGGGAGGCAACCCCACAGGGGATTTTAGACCTCATGCAAGAAATGTGAGAAGAGCAACTGTCCCAAGCCAACAACATGGTACAGTATGTTTTAAACCTATGGGAGAGGCTTGAGGCCCTACGCTCGTTTGCCAGGGAGAACCTCCTACATGCCCAGGATACCCAAGAAGTGGCCCACAATAAATGGGAGTTTCAGCCCTGTGACCAGGAGCTGTTATTGTCGCCCAGTTCAGAATTGAAGCTCCTAGCCCACTGGCAAGGACTGTATGATGTGATCCGACATTTGGGGCAGGTGAACTATGAAATCAATTAACCAGATAAACATAAGGTATGATAAATCTACCATTGAACCTGTTAAAACTGTGGAAAGCCCAGGAAAGCTTACTAATAGCATCCTACCCACCAGAGCCTGAACTAGGCCCACAGGCGGAGGTCTCAACTCCAGGGGTGTTCAAGATAGGGGACAATCTTACCCCAGAGCAGAGAAATCAGGCGCAAAAACTGATCACTGCCTTCTCTTCTGTTTTCTTGACCCGACCGGGGCGGACTCACCTAATAACTCATCATATTCAGACGGACACGGGCGTTAAGGTCAGAGAAAAGCCCCGGCCCCTCCCTCAGAAGCTTAGAGAGACCATGAAAGAGGAACTCTGGTCGATGTTAGTGTTGGAGGTGATTGAGGAATCGTTTAGCAACTGGAAAAGCCCTATGGTACTGGTCCCTAAGCCCAGTGGAAGCACCTGCTTTTGCATCAACTTCCATAAGGTCAATTCAGTATCGGTGTTCAATGCCTACCCGATGCCACGGGTTGATGAACTGCTTGACCGGCTGGGAAAGGCAGAATACATCACCACTTTAGATTTAACTAAGGGCTATTGGCAGATCCCTCTCACACCCGAGTCCAGGGGAAAAAATCGCTTTCTCCACCCCCTTTGGGCTTTTTCAGTTCCAGACCATACCCTTTGGTTTGCATGGGGTCCCGGCCACATTTCAGGGCTAATGAACTGAATTCTCCATCCCGATAGCAGATATGCAGCCGCGTACCTCAGCAACATGGTAATTTATAGTCGCGACTGGCAACACCAGTTGAACATAAGAACATAAGAAAGGCCATACCGGGTCAGACCAAAGGTCCATCTAGCCCAGTATCCTGTCTACCGACAGTGGCCAATGCCAGGTGCCCCAGAGGGAGTG
>NW_020695848.1:0-4951 GCF_002925995.2 Terrapene triunguis | reverse complement strand
GGCGAGCTGGGGGGCTCCGGGGGCGACGGCGAGCTGGGGGGCTCCGGGGGTCACAGCGAGCTGGGGCTCCGGGGGCGACAGCGAGCTGGGGCGTGCTGCTCCTTTGGGAGCGGCGGAACAGGGGCTGGATGCCATAGGGTGGCGCTTGGAGGGCTCGGGCGTTGGAGGGTGTCGGCTGCTGCCCTGCAGGACGGCGGAGCCTGCGCAGGCCGAGAGGGGAGGGCTCGTGTGGCCTGTAGCCCGTGGAGTCAGAGCTGACCCCCGGCCGGGACAGACAAGCCTTCCTCATGCAAACGTGCCTCACGGCCCTGGGCAACCCCTGGAAGCGTCCCAGAGGCTGGGGGCTGCAGGGGCTGGGCCCAGCGCTTGCTCCCGTGATGCTGGAGACCTGGGGGCGAGTTCCCCTCCAGAGCAGAGCATCTACCCAGGTTCCCCCCTTCGCAGGACAGCTCCCACCAGCGGTGACAGACCCGCCTGCGGATGGGGGAGATCCCCCCTCCCCGGCTCTGCCTACCTGCAGCACCAGGGCGTCGAGCGCCACGCGCTGGATCTCCGGCACCGGGTAGGGGGCGAAGGCGTCATAGTCAGACTCAGCGTACAGCCGGTAGCAGACACCGGGGCCCGTCCGGCCCGCACGTCCCTTCCGCTGCTCGGCGCTGGCCCGGCTGATCCAGAACTCCTGCAGCCGCTGCAGCTTGGCCTGGGGGTCGTAGCTGAGTTCCTTCACCTTCCCTGGGGGGCAGGACAGGTGACAACCTCCACCGGCCTCGCCCAGCACCCGCCCACCCCCGTCCTGCAGTGCTCAGAGCCACGGCCAAAGGGGGGTCCCAGGCCGGCCCAGAGAGCGGAGACCCCACCCCACCAGCTGGTGCCGGCCCAGGCCCCCCACCCCCGAAGCGAGGGGCGGGTGTCTCACCAGAATCCAGCACGAAGCGCACCCCGTCGATGGTGACCGAGGTCTCGGCGATGTTGGTGGAGACGATGCATTTCCGGACTCCGGGGGGGGGGCATGCCAAAACCCGGGGGGGGTGGGGGGGAGGGGATGGGGCGTCACAGCCCCGACACACCCTGCCACCCCTGCTGGCCCCCTCTGCATCCCCACACACAGTCACTCTCCACCCCCTCCCCGACACATGCCTTCTGCCCAATACACAGTTGCTCCCCCCCCACAGCACCGCTCCCCCAGCCACCCAGCGCCCCCACACACCCCTTCCTAGCCCCCACAGCCACTCCCCAGCTCCTCTGCCACGTTCCCCTCCTAGCCCCATCTCTGAGGCCAGCTCCCCACTGCCAGCCGCTCCCTGCCCGTCTCCCCCACCGGGGGGGCACAGCCCAGTCCAGCAGAGGCCCTGGCCCCTGCCCCGCCGCCAGACCCACCTTGTCCTGCTCGGCAATGGAGAGGGTGCTATGCAGGGGCAGCACCACCCAGCGCTGGGTGTGGGTGGCATAGGCCTGGGCCGCCTCCAGCACGGCGCCGATCTCCGCCACCCCGCTCAGGAAGACGAGCAGGTCGCCCCGCTCCTCGGGCGGGTACTTGTGGTCGATGGCCTGCAGCACCCGCAGGTAGGGCCGGGGGTCCAGCCGCTCCGGCTTCCCGCTCGCTGCCGCCTCCTCCTGAGGGATGGGCTGGTAGACGACCTGCGCAAGCAGAGACGCCATGGCCAAAGGGGAGAGAGAGCGCCCTACGCTGGGCAGCCCGAGAGCCGGCCCCGCAGGGACACCGCCCTCATCTTCCCAGCAGGCTGGAGGTGCAGGGAGGGGGGCGTGGCTTAGCCACGGGAGCCAGGACTCCTGGGTTCTACCCCCACTACGGGAGGGGAGTGAGATCCAGGGGGTTAGAACCAGGGGGGCTAGGAAGCCAGGACTCCTGGGTTCTAATCCACCTGTGTACAGACACAGCTGCATCTCAGCCCCAGGCGAGGGATCCCTGTACACACAGCCCCCGTGCCCCACCCCAGAGGTGGCCGCGTCTCAGCACCAGGCGAGGGATCCCTGTACACCAGTGGACTCCAACCTTTTTATGCCCAAGATCACTTTTTGAATTTAAGGGCAACCCAGGATCTACCCTGCCCCTTCCCCGAGGCCCCGCCCCTTCCCCAAAGCCCCACCCCACTCACTCCACACACACACACACCCCCGTCACTTGCTTTCCTCCACCCTCACTCACTTTCACCGGGCTGGGGCAGAGGGTTGGGGTTTGGGAGGGGGTGCGGGCTCTGGGCTGGGGCCGAGGGGTTTGCAGTGTGGGAGGGGGCTCTGGGCTGAGCCTGGGGCAGGGGTGCAGGAGGGGGCTCCGGGCTGGGGCAGAGTGTTGGGGTGCAGGTGGGGGTGCTGGCTCTGAAAGGGGGGTCAGGGCTGGGGCTTGGGGTGCCGGAGGGGGTATGGGCTGCTGGCTCCGGGAGGGGTTCAGGGTTGAGGTGCAGCCTCCAGCCGGGCAGCACTTACCTCCGGCGAATCCCGGTCGGCAGCGCAGCGTGGCTGCCGCTAAGACAGGTTCCCAGCCTGGTGTCTGGGGCCCCGGGGGGGGCACGTGGCTCCGCACGTTGCCCCTCTCTGCAAGCACCGCCCCCACAGCTCCCATTGGCCACAGCTCCCCGTTCCCGGCCAATGGCAGCTGCGGGGCCGGTGCTGTCAGGCAGGAGCAGCAAGCGGAGGGAGACCTCCCTGTCCCCCCTGCCCACGGGGCCGCGCTGGCTGCTTCCAGGCAGGCAGGGAGTCTGTCTTAGCGGCAGCCCTGCTGTGCCGCTGGAGATTGCAATCGACAGGGAGATCCTCTAGGATCGACCCGTCGATCGCGATAGATCGGTCGGTGACCACTGCTGTACACACAGCCCCTGTGCCCCACCCCAGAGGTGGCTGCATCTCAGCGCCGGGCGCGGGATCCCCAAGGATGCAGTAGGGGTACAGCGAGGGGCTCCCCAAGTTCCCATCCATGCCCACCCCCTGTGCTCTCACCGTGATGGGGAAGAGCCGCCCGGGCACCTGCACCACGGGGGCGCCCCCGAAGTACCCCGCGAAGAGGCGGATGTTGATGGTGGCTGACATGAGCACCAGCTTGAGGTCGGGGCGGGCAGGCAGCAGGCGGCGCAGCACGCCCAGCAGGAAGTCGCTATGCAGGTGCCGCTCGTGCACCTCGTCGGCAATCAGCACCTGGTACCCGGGCAGCGCCGGCTCGCGCTGCACCTGCCGCAGCAGCAGCCCCTCCGTCAGGAAGACGATCTTGGTGGCCGGGGAGCGAGTGCTCTCGAAGCGGATCTGGTATCCCACCTGGGGAGGAGCAGGGGTGGGCAGTCAGCGAGGGTGGTGGGGAGCCCAGCACCCACCAGCCAGGGGCAGAGGGCCAGCAAGGAGGGACCATGGTGCTCACCCCAGACAGCTGGTGCTGAAATGCATGGGGCTGCCCTGAGAGAGGCCCCTGATGACTGACCCAGAACCCTAGGGGCTTGGCCCAGACCCCCAGGCACTGCCTGCTCCCAGGGCTCGGCCCAGACCCCCATGGGAGGTGGGAGGGCACAGCCTAGATCCCAGGGCTCTTTGTACCCCCAAGGCATGACCCAGCCCCCATTTCCTGCATACAATCTCACCCACGCCCCCAGGCAGCAGGGCTAGGGAAGAACAGCGAGAGGCCACATGGGGTCCGTTCATCTGGGACCCCCGCCGGGTTTAACTAGGACTCCTGGCCAGGAGGAGGGGGGGGGCACAGCAGATCTCACGTCCTCCCTGTCCGATCTCCAAAACTGGCTACTAATTCCCCCAGCCTGGCACAGACCCTGCCGGAGTCCTGGGCCGCCCCCGGTCTCAGCCCCACTCACCTCAGCCCCATACTGGTGCAGGCTCTCAAAGCCCACCCGCTTGGCCAGCGAGATGCAGGCGATGCGGCGTGGCTGGGTGCAGGCTACGTGACTGTACCCAGCCGCCAGCAGGTACTGGGGGACCTGCGTGGACTTGCCACAGCCCGTGTCGCCGGCTACCACCACCACCTGGTTCTGGGCCACGGCCCGCAGCAGCCGGTCGCGGTACTGGGCAATGGGCAAGGCCGCCCGCTCCCGCTGCAGCTTGGCCAGCTTGGCAAAGCTTTGCTTCTGGGCGAAGTCCAGGTAATGCAGCAGGGCGGCGCGGAACTGGGAGAGCCGCTCGGCCGGCACCCCGGGGCCCCGTCGCGGACCCCCGCTCCTGCCCCGCGCCAGCCCCTCCACGTCCCCACTCAACACCGACAGGTTGATCCGGTAGCGCGGGGCGTACTCCTGCGGGAGGCCAGCCAGCCCAGGGGCGGCAGAGGGGTCAGCCCGGGCCGGGGGAGCCCGCAGCGCCGGCTCCCCCTCAGCCTTCAGGGTCTGGAAGCGCTGGAGCCGCTCGAAGAAGGCCCAGAACTGGCGGCTGTCCTCAGAGCCTGCCCGGATGTAATCCTGGTCCCGGAAATACAGCTCCTCCAGCCGGCGCCGCGTCTCGGGGCAGCTCCAGTCCCAGCGCCCGCCCTGGTGCCCCCGGGACGGGGAGGGGTCTCTGCTTCGCCTTTGGGCCCTGCGCTCCTTCTCCGACGATGGCATCTCTGCCCCCTTGGGTCACCCCAGGCGACGACCTCCCGCTTCTCGGCAGAGACAGGGGGTGGGAATCTGGATCCGCGGCACCCACGGGGGTGAGAGGGTTAGAAATCCGGAGAGGACTGCAGGTAGGAAACAGCTGGATCTCTGGGGGGGCCTCACCCCACCTGGCCCAGCTGCAGGGGGTCCCACACAAGGCTGGTCTCCCCAGTGCCTGGCGGGTTGGGGGGCAGAAAGGGATGTGTAAGGACGAGAACTCGCTCTGGAAGAGCGTGAGCCCCAGGCCCGCTGGACGACGGGCCGGGAACCCTGTGCCAGGCAGGGGGGATTGAACCCAAACGCCTCCCTGGGCCTGATCCATCCCCTGGCACCAGAGGGCACCTTCCCTCTCCCACCCCCCAAGGAGCTAA
>NW_020695847.1:0-8203 GCF_002925995.2 Terrapene triunguis | reverse complement strand
CACCCAGGGGAGAGACCCCATAACTGCTTAGCCTGTGGAAAGAGTTTTATATGGAGGTCAGACCTTGTTAGCCATCCAGCAATCCACAGAGGAGAGAGACCCCATAAGTGCTTAGACTCTGGGAACCATTTCATAAACCGATCAGTCCTCGTTTTACATGAGAAAATCCACACAAGAGCAAGACTCCATAAGTACTTGGACTGTGGCAAAAGTTGCACACTAAGATCACACCTCATTAAACACTGAAGAATTCACACACTATCCAACTTCTGTGACACCTTGGTGCACCTCTAGAAATAGAACTAGCAGAGTTTTGTTTGAGGGAGAAGACAATATGCCACGTTTACTGTGAACACAGAGAATTCTTAATAGGAGTAAAAGATAAGTAATTCAGTTTCTATTCCTAGCTAAGATTGTTCACCACACACACACACACACACACACACACACACACACACACACACACACACACACACACACACACACACACACACACACACACACACACACACACACACACAGTTCTACAGATGGAATATAATTACCAACCTCAGTTGCTCATACTAGTCCACTGGCCAGGAGGTCTAGTCACGAGGAGGGGAGCCGGGTCCTGTCGGTGCGCACCGATGCTCCTGGAGGATGATCGTAGAACTGGAAGAAGAACCCAACCCTATGGTTTTGTACCCATCTTTTTATATGTTTCTATCCATAGATCCTGTCCTGTCCCACTGCTCCTAGACACTGTATGACCATGAGTCATCAGTTAATGGCAGATGTGACTTTGATCTTTTTCTTGATGGGGCTTTTGTTTTTCTTCCTCTTGGGTCGGTTCTTTTGCAAGTTTCACCCATATTGTTCTTCAGCCATCACGGTGGTGCTGGCAGCTGGTCTTTGAGATGAGCTGGCATCAGGGACTGATCCCATCACACGCCCACATTCACACTTTTAAATGAAACTGACACGCCTAACATTAAACAGAGTTTCAGTTACATTATAATTAAAGCAACTCCATATTGTATCAGTGGTTTAAGATGGCGGTTTTAATTACAATATGAAGGCACTTTAGTTACAATGTATTAAAAAGAAAAGAGTTACAGTAACAGATTCTTCCAAAGCAATTCTTAGTAAGCTACTAACACACAATTTGTCCAAAGGTGATTAACACTGTTTCATTTATAAAAAGACAATTTCATTATTAATAAAAGGTGGTTTCATTACAGTAATTTCATTGCAAGTATACAGAGCCATATTATATAGGTATAATTTATTTAAAGGGTGATTTCATTCTTCAGCCCTACAACCTGGCCCAAAAAAGTTAAGAACCTTGCAGGCTATTTCACCCAGATTCAACCTTTAGAGGTATGTTAGAAAAGTGTTTAAATGGTATTTGAGGTAATTCCAAGTAATAGAGACTAGAACTTTGAAATGTAAACTCGTATTGTTAAAAATATGGAAGATTAATCACGATTAACTCAAAAAAATTAATTGTGGGTAGAAAAATTAATCTCGATGGATCACATTGTTAAATGATAGAATACCAATTGAAATTTGATAAATGTTTTTGGATGTTTTTCTACATTTTCATATCTATTGATTTCTATGACAACAAAGAATAGAAAGTGTACAGTGCTCACTTTATATTATTTTTGATCACAAATATTGGTACTGTAAACATGAAAAGCAAAAATAGTATTTTTCAATTTGCTGTAGTGCAATCTCTTTATCATGAAAGTGTAACTTAGAAACATAGATTATTTTTGTTATATAAGTGCACTCAAAAATAAAGCAATTAAAAACTTCAGAGTCTAGAAGTCCACTCAGTACTACTTCTTTTTCTGCCAATTGCTCAGACAAACAAGTTTGTTTACATTTGCAGGCGATAATGCTGCAAGTGAGAAGAGGCAATCTTATGACACTGTTGCAGCTGGAGTTGCAAGATATTTACATGCCAGATGCGCTAAAGATTCCTATGTCCCTTCATGCTTCAACCACCATTGCTTAGGCCTTGGCTACACTTGCAGATGTACAGCACTGTGAGCTAAACCTGACTTCGTGCAGCTGAGTAGGGAAAGCGCTGCAGTCTGTCCACACTGACAGCTGTCCAGCGCACTGTCGTGGCCACATTTGCGGCAATTGAACTGCTATTGGGAGCGGTGCACTATGGGCAGCTATCCCACAGAGCACCTTTTCCCATTCTGGCGCCGTGGGTTATGGGAAGGGGGCGTGGGTGCGGGGGATTCTGGGTCCTGTCCCAATGCCCCGTGATGCATCGCTTCGCATCCCAGAAATCCCTTTGTTTCCGTCCACCTTTGGCGCCATCTTTCAATGGTTTCTGTGCAGCGCGATCTGTCTGCGGGAAATGGAGTCCGAACTGCTGAGGCGTATGCTGACGAGTCTCGCCAGCACGTCACGTTTGGCTGTCGAACTATTCCTTAAGATCCAAAGTGACAGTGAGAGTGAGGGTGAGGAGTCCGACGATGCTATCAAGCCGCGTCACGCGTACGACACGAAATTGCTTGTGGCATTCACGGACATGCTCAGCACTGTGGAACGCCGCTTTTGGGCTCGGGAAACAAGCACCGAGTGGTGGGATCACATCGTCATGGAAGTCTGGGATGACGAGCAGTGGCAGCAGAACTTTCGGATGAGAAATGCCACTTTCATGGGACTGAATGAGGAGCTCGCCCCCACCCTGCGGCGCAAGGACATGACATTGAGAGCTGCCCTGCCAGTGGAGAAGCGGGTGGCTATTGCAATCTGGAAGCTGGAAACTCCAGACAGCTACCGGTCCGTCGCAAACCAGTTTGGAGTGGGAAAGTCGACCGTTGGAATCATGTTGATGCAAGTTTGCAAGGCCATTAATCGCATCCTACTCAGAAGAACCGTGACTCTGGGTAACATGCAGGAAATAGTGGATGGCTTTGCACAAATGGGGTTCCCTAACTGTGGAGGGGCAATAGATGGGACGCACATTCCTATTCTGGCACCACCCCACCTAGGATTCGAGTACGTTAATCGGAAGGGGTATATCTCTATTGTTCTCCAGGCACTTGTGGATCACCGTGGGCATTTCATTGACATTAACACAGGCTGGCCCAGAAAGGTGCATGATGCACGCATCTTTCGGAACACTTGGCTGTTCAGGAAGATGCAGGCCGGGACTTTTTTCCCAGAGCGGAAGATCATGGTAGGGGAAGTTGAAATGCCCATTGTGATCCTTGGAGATCCCGCTTACCCGTTAATGCTATGGCTCATGAAACCCTACAGAGGGAGCCTTGACAGCAGCAAGGAACGGTTCAACTACATGTTGAGCTGGTGCCGAATGACTGTGGAGTGTGCCTTTGGCCCTTTAAAGGGCCGCTAGCGATCTCTATATGGGAAGCTGGACTTGGCCGAAAACAGCATCCCCGCGGTTATATCCGCGTGCTGTACCCTCCATAATATTTGTGAAGGGAGGGTGAAAGCTTCACTCAGGCATGGACCTCCGAGGTTCAACACCTGGAGGCTGAATTTGCACAGCCAGAGAGCAGGGCTATTACAGGGGCCCAGCACGGGGCTGCAAGGATTAGGGATGCCTTGAGGGAGCAATTTGAGGCTGAAAACCAGCACTGATATCTGGTGCCCTGCACGGGAGTGAAGTGCAGTAGTTCCAATCTTTAGGAATCAGTGTCTGCTTAGCAGACAAGCAGACTTGCAGTGCCTGTTTAGTTCCTGGGCTAAGGAGTCTTTTACTTTATGCAATAATAAAGAATGTTTTCAAAGCCAAAGAATCCATTTATTGAAAAGAAACAAGGGGGTGGAGTGGGGAACGGTACAATCACAGATTCGTGTATGTCCTGTCTGGTGTGCTGTGCAGTGAGTGCTGCACTTCAGGACAGCTATACTGCATGGTGATGGGGGTTGAGTGGAGAGGGTAAGGGTCGTGGTTTTCAGGGCTAGGTGGTGAAGATACTGGTGTTGGAGGCAGTGGGTGGCGTGAAGAACACGGAAGTTGGGGAAAGTGGGTTGGAGGTGACAGTGGGGCACCACGGAAAGAGTTTTGGGACAAGGGCTGTAGTGGGGGGTGGCGTTTGCGTTTGCGGTACTGCTCCTCTTTCTGCATGGCTACCAGCTCCTGGATAGCGTCTGCTTGGCGCTCCAGGATGCTTATGAGCCTATCAGTGCTTTGCTGCTAGTGCGCGGTGCTTTGCCGCCGGTGCGCTGCGTTTTCCTGGCGGATCCTGCTTTCTCTGTCCCTCCATTCCTGTGCTTTCTCATTCTCTTTAATAGATTGCCGCATCACTTCTTGCAGCATGTCTCCTTTGCTTTTTCGCGGTCTCTTCCTGAGTCTTTGCAGTCTCTGAGCAGGCGATAAGAGGGACGGCTGAGGTCTCAAGGTTGATGCACCTATATAGGCAAAATGCAACATTTAACAGAGGCAGCACTGTTTATACCAGACAGAGTAATGATTCCCCCCGCACTTATGGAGTAGAAAACACACAGGGTCTACACAATAGCATAATTTTCCCATCCGAAACAAAGCACACACATCCCACGGGAGCCTCAAAATGGTGAGTAAGGGGGACTGATTGTTTCAGGGCTGCACTGTCCTCTGGGTTTCTGTGCCTTGGGGAGAGCCAACAGCTTCAGGGGCACCTACACTGAACATTGTCCCAACATTTTCCACAGGAGTTCGTCCTGGACGATATCTCGCTGCTGAGGGTGACGTAGGAAGCAAGGGAGGGTCTTCTACTGCAATGCGGCTTCCGCCCTGGCCCATATGCAGCTTGCCTGTGTGCAGCAATGGTCCCCCCGCCCCTCGCGGCACAGTGGCGCGGACACGTTAGCCTGACTAGGACAAGGACCACGCTGGCTCTCCCAATAAACCTGCGCAAGCGCATTGCACACATTCTGGATGAGACATTCGAGGAGATTACCGAGGCCGATTACCGCGATGTGATAAACCACATCAATGCACTATTCCGCATCTAGGCATGCATGCCTAACCCTCCTCTCCCAAAGAGCCCGCACCGAAAAAATTCCTTCCCGAAAAAAAACCCGCTTACCGGGAACCTGCTCTTCTGTTTGTCCTCCACCAAGTACCGGCCGCTGCGACTGGCTACCTTTCTCCTGGCTCGAGAAGAGCTCCTGGCTGCATGGCTCCAGGGATTCCGGGGTGTCTCCATCTGGCCCACCACCATCACTCCCATTTTCCTCCTCCTCCTCCCCCCACCGGCTCTGAAGTGTCCATGGTGGTGCTCGGAGTGGAGGTGGGGTTAACCCCTAGTATCGCATCCAGCTCTTTGTAGAATCGGCAGGTCGCGGGGGGAGCACCCGAGCGGCCGTTTGCATCGCGGGCTTTGCGGTAGGCACTCCGCAACTCCTTCACTTTAATCCTGCACTGCAGGGCGTCCTGGTCATGGCCCCTTTCCATCATGTCCTTTGATACCTTCCCGAAGGTATCATAATTCCTATGGCTGGAGCGCAGCTGGGACTGTACAGCTTCCTCCCCGCAATCACTGATGAGGTCCAGCAACTCACCATTGCTCCATGCTGGGGCTTGCTTGGCGCATGGAGGCATGGTCACCTGGAAAGATTCGCTGATAGCACTCCACACCACGCCGGGCTGAGCAAACAGGAAGGGGATTTTTGAAAGGGTGGGTCACATGGTTGATTACCTGAGGCCAGGGCAGTAGAGTTTGAACTGATGACCAGAGTGGCTAGAACAGGCATTGTGGGATACTGCCGAATAATTCTGGAGGCCATTCACAGCGCATTGAGCGGTCACACTGGCGCTGCAGGGCTGCAACGGCAGCACAATACTCACTATTCCTCTTGGAGAGGTTGAGTACATGCAGCGCTGCAACCACGGAGATACAGCGCTGCAAATGCCTTACCAGTGTGGACAAGGAGTGAGTTACAGTGCTGGGGGAGCCTTTACAGTGCTGTAACTCGCAATTGTATCCAAGGCCTCAGCCTCCCTTCCCGTGGCCTGCTATACCTGCTGCCCGTGTTCAGACCAGAGCTAATCATTCTTCAGCTTTTTAGCCTCTTCTAGGGCCTTTGGGGGAAATTTTTCATCTGCCAGTAGGGTTGCCAACTCTCCTGGACCGGACGCCCTTTGGGGCAGTGGTGCCTGGCCCGGGAGAGTTGGAAATCCTACCTGCCAGGAAAATCCCCTCTGGCTGGCATTTCCCATTTGCCTGCCTCCTGCCAAAGGAGAGTCAATTGGCATTTATTTATTTTAGCTTCTCCCACAGACATAGCTGCTATCGCCCATTGGGGTGGATTAATTAACTCTCCCACAGGTGCAGTACAGAAAACTGCTCCCTGTAGGAACGTGCTACTTATGGTGGACTGACCATGCTCGGTAACATCTGCTGAAGCCACTGCCCTTCATCCTGCCCTTACTAAGTGTAAGATTGTGCTGAGTGCTTTTTACAGGGGTTAAATAGGGGGAAAATCAGAGGAGGGGGGTGGCCAGGATCTGAGCTGGGGGTAAAAATTGACAAACTGTAGCTGACAAACACCTGCCAGGAATGGTCTAGATCATACTTAGTCCTGCCATGAGTTCAGGGGACAAAAAAAGAGTGCAGGGGACAAACTGTTATCTGTAGTCATTTGCTACATCAGGGAGCAGTTTTTTTACAATAGCCATTTCTTATAAACCAGTTACATATCAGCAACTGGTACAGGTAGCACATTCCTACAGGGAAGTTTCCTATTCAACACCCGCCAGCTCCCACTGTGTGCAGAGCAGGGGGGAAGCCAACCCACGCTGTGCTGGGGGCTGGGACAGCCACACCTGGGGACAGGGGAAGAGGAGGGGAGCTGAAAGAGGGCTGAAGTGGAGAAGGGGGTGTAGATAAGGGGGGGATGAGGGATGGGTAAGGGGCAGGAGGAGGATGCAGTGGGCAGGGCGGGGTGCTGAAGGGTATGGGGCAATGCAGAGGAATCAGGAAAGACTTATGGGGTGGATGGGAACAGGGTTGCAATAGAAGGAATCTCTGAGTGGGGGGGTCATTGCGAAGGAAAGGTAATGTTGGGGGGAGGCTGGGGGTAGACTGAGAGAAAGAGCACACTGTCTGGGGGACGGAGAGAAAGAGGGTAGGGGTCAAAGAGAAGGCGAGGGAGAGATACAAGGGCAGCTCCCCCAACCCATGGGGAAGGAGAGGGGGAAGGGCTGCCCCATCCAGCAGACAGAGGGGAATTCTTTTACTGAAAATATCACTGAAGCTTTGGGGGTTGGTGGAGGTTTCTGCCGAAGGGCTCAGAAGCTACAAGGCAGGTGTCCAGACTAGGGATGTAAATAGCACTTTAAAAAAGTAACCGTTTCAACTATTAAAATTGTATTAGTTAAAAGTTAAGCAATTCACAACATGGGACCCCAGCCAGGATCCCGGCTCTCGCCCCCGCCCAGCATCCCAGCTGCGGCCATGACTGGTTTAGCCCAACAAAGCACAGGCAGAGAGGCTAGAATTGCTCTGGGCCCAGGGGAATGCTTTTTAGAGTAGGGATGTGGTGCCCCTCCTTATCCCTCTCTGCATCCCCCCACCCCCTTGAGGTAGGGCCGGGAGCAGGGCCATGGCTCCGGTAGGCTGCGAGTTGGGACGCAGACAGGGGTAAGGGGCCCGAGGCTGGACGTGGAAGCTGATGAAGTCATCCCCATCATACTGGAATTCCCCCCCTCCCCCACCCGGGGGTGCCCCAGTCCATGGCCTACACCCCGTGGAACCCGGGGGGGGGGGGACAGGGACAGAACTAGGTCAGCAGCCAGAAGTGCTCAAAGATCACAAGTCTGCTACTCCCTGTCCCGCAATCATCTTACAGAGATTACCAAGTTCGGAGGCCTTTTATTTGCCCTCTGGATTTGCACCTTTCTGGGGATACTGGGAAGAAAGGTCCTGTCACCTAGAGCCTGAGGGCGTGTGGCCACCGCCAGAGCACGTGTCTGACCTGCAGAATCCCTGCAGCACAGCCAGGGCCTGGGCAGGAGGCCTGGGATGTGGGAGGGACAGACTGTGAACTGCCCTGGCATCCCACAGACACTGTTTGTGCTTCCCCCATGCCCACAGAGTGGCAGGACTGGCCCGCTCTTCTCCGCCCCCCACCTGCAGATACCAGCACGGACTGGCGGGGGCCCTTTGGGGGCAGGAGCCATCAGCGTTAGAGCGCAGCTGATTTCACATCCATTGGACTCAGAGAAATCCCTTTCCAGTGTCCC
>NW_020695846.1:0-2840 GCF_002925995.2 Terrapene triunguis | reverse complement strand
CGATGACCTCTCGAGGTCCCTTCCAGTCCTAGAATCTATGAATCTATGAATCTATGAATAATATTCCCTCATGTATGTTCTATTTCCTCCTCCTCCTCCCTGCTCTTTGGCACATCACCCATTTCCAGCAGTCCCTTTCATATGCAAATTTCTCCCCAAACAAGCATTGCTGATCTACTCTTCTTTTCTCCCAAGTTTTGCACATGTGTTCATTAGCTGCTCTACTGTAGGACCAGGAACTCAGATACCACAATGATGATTGCTGTATGAAAATCAGAATAGACCCCTTTTAGAAGTGCTTCATTACTATACAAGTTAAGGAAGACCCTTTATATGCACCTCAAGACAGAGAGCTAGATCTTTAAACAGCATATATACAGAACACAAAACAGAGCTTAAAGTCCACATTGTACAGGCTGGACACCACATGTCACAACATGCAAACATGCTTTTATTTACTCTCTGCAGGCAGAGCCAGTCTTGTGATTTTTTTTCCTTGGCGGTGCAGGCATCATTTGGGGCATGGTTTGACAGTAATCAGACAACAAAAAGCAATCGCTAAGCGCTACATTTATAACAAAAAAAGTAGGGGCTCAAGAAGCTGCCCCATTTGATTGTGCATGCATGACTCTGAGGGCTTGTCTTCACTGCAGAGTTAACTTGGACCTTTAGTGTGATGTTGCCTCAACCCAGCTCCCATCCACACGTATAGGGTGATCAGATGTCCCGATTTTTATAGGGACAGTCCTGATTTTGGGGTCTTTTTCTTATATAGGCTCCTATTACCCCCCCCCCCCCCCCTCCCGATTTTTCACACTTGCTGTCTGGTCATCCTACACACGTATAACACTTTCACCCAAGTGCGATGGTACTTTACACTTAGGCTAACTGGTCTGACCTGGGATGTAATCATAAGCCCAAGTGCTGCTAACATTCCAGCTGGTAACCTGCCCACTTTGCAGTGAGAATGCAGGTTAAACCACCTTTGTGCTGATAGTCCTCCAAAGCCTTCCCACGATTCCGCTGTGTGCCTACCAGGACAGACCAATTCTCCCACAATTCACTGGGAAAGAATTATAGAATGGTCCATCTTACTGCAGTGCTAAAAACCATTGGATATGCCCCCAGAATTCCTAGTAACAACACAAATGAGTACAGCACCAGTGTGTACACAGTTGAGTGGACATGCTTCAATCAGCTGTGCAGTGTGCATGCTTACACTCAGCTAGGTCACCCCTGGTGCTGATCCCCTGAGTTAACTCCACAGTGAAGACACCTTGGGACGCTAAACCCTGCAGAATATATATGATGAATCTAAAAATCAGAGGCCTTGAGTCTGCTGCTATTTGCACATCAAAACTCAAATTAGTCAAGAACAATTGCAGCTGAAAATTAGATTCTTGCCACACACAAAAAAGCTTTCCTGGAGAGTTTATAGCCTCTGCACATACAAATAACAACTATGCCACATGCTGCACACAGAAAAGTGTGATCACACATACCGAAATGTATACTGTCACCTGCTTTCTTTATGCATTAAATTAAGTGTGAAAATGTTTTAAGACTTTCATTCTGTTGATAATGATAATGTAGTGCTGTACTATAGGTTTGAAACATACTTCTTTTTTTACCAAGGAAATCAACAGGCCTTCTAGAATCCAGAGAACCTAGTGCAGGGGTGGGCAAACTTTTTGGCTGAGGGCCACATCGGGGTTGCGCAACTGTAGGTAGGGTAGGGAAGGCTGTGCCTCCCCAAACAGCCTGGCCCCCGCCCCCTCCCACTTCCCGTCCCCTGACTTCCCCCCTCAGAACCCCTGACCCATCCAACCCCCCCCCACACTCCTTGTGCCCTGACCGCCCTCTCCCGGAACCCCACCCCCTATCCAACCCCCCTCCTCCCTCCCCTGACTGCCCCGACTCCTATCCACACCCCCACCCCCTGATGGCCCTCCTGGAACTCCCACCCCCTATCCAACTTCCCTCTGCTCCTCGTCCCCTGACCACCCCCTCCTGGGACCCCCTGCCCCTAACTGCCCCCCCAGGATCCCACCCCCTTATCCAAACCCCCCACTCCCTGTCCCCTGACTGCCCTCCCGACCCCTATCCACATCCCTGCCCCCTGACAGGCCCCCCGGGACTCCCACTCCCAACCCTCCCTGTTTCCCATCCCCTGACCGCCCCCCCAGAACCCCTACCCCATCCAACCGCCCCTTCCTCCCTGACTGCCCCCCAGGACCCCTGCTCCCTTACCCAACCCCCTCCCCCCGCTCCCTGCCCCCTTACCAGCAGCAGGAGCTCGCAGCCGCAACACCTGGCCAAAGCCAGTTGCGCTCCCCACGCTGCCCAGGGGAGCGGCGGGCCAGAGCGCAGCCCGCACGGTGGCACGGCTGCGGGGGAGGGGGGACAGCGGGGGAGGGGCCGGGGACTAGGATCCCCGGCCGGGAGCTCAAGGGCCAGCAGGACAGTCCCGCGGGCCGTAGTTTGCCCACGTCTGACCTAGTGCATACTCTGAGAAAAGGCTAATTATGTGGGACTTTAGCAAAATTATCATAGAATCATAGAAATGTGGCGCTGAAAGGGACCTCTAGAAGTCATCAAGTGCAGCCCCCTGCACTGAGGCAGGACCAAGTAAACCTAGACCAGGGGTAGGCAACCTGCGGCACGCGTGCCAAAGGTGGCACGTGAGCTGATTTTCAGTGGCACTCATACTGCCTGGTCTTGGCCACCGGTCCGGGAGGTCTGCATTTTAATTTAATTTTAAATGAAGCTTCTTAAACATTTTAAAAACATTATTGATCATGAAATCATAGAGTTTGCAATTCTAAGGAAGGGTAGAAGGG
>NW_020695845.1:0-3438 GCF_002925995.2 Terrapene triunguis | reverse complement strand
TTTTAAAGTAATGTAAGTAAAGTATATTGTAACTAAATGTGTGAAGGCTATTTCACGGTTAACTCATGATAGCTCATTATTAGAGTAGCAAAGACACTAACTAGTCTTTGCTAGTAGTATCAGCAGCAGAAGTTAGTCATAGTAGGCAGTAGCATAAACGTCAGAAGATAGTGAGCGAGAAAGAGAACATGAAATACTTGACTTAGGTTTTCTGGATATTTTAAGTAAACCTGGTCAAATGATATAAAACTATTAGAAATAATTTATTTGATGAGTGACATAATTGTTTGAATACTCTTTGACCAGATCTAGCAAGAAGTTTGTGTGAACTCAGTCTCATGCTGTGTTTTTTAGCATATTAAAATTGATTGTGATGTGATGTGAAGTGAGTGACATGCTGTCTTTAGCCTAATACAAACTACCTGTGCTAGTTTTGATTTAAAATAATAAAACATCTAACTAGATGTTACATCCAAAGAAAAACCACACCTTAGAAACACTCAATTAACTAAAGGGGCTCAAATAAAGCCAACAGAAAACAAACTATGGCAAGTAAGACATAAAATGGAAGTTTGGAGGTCTAAAGGAGAATTTGAAAGGCAATTAGCCAAAGACACAAAACAAATGACAAGGAATTATTTAAGTATGTCAGAAGCAGGGAGGCTGCAAAAGAGTCACTGGGTCTGCTGGATTATCAGGAAGTAAAAGGAGCAATTATGGAGTCTACAAACATTGCAGAGTAGCTAAATGACTTCTTTGCATCAGTCTTTACTGCAAATAACATTGGAGGGCTGACTACCCTCAGAGCTAATGAACCGGACTCTTCGCTCGCCTACATTGGTGTAAGTCAAGGACTAACAAAGCTAAAGACAATGAGTTACATGATATAAGATCAGTATAAGTCAGAGAACCAAAGACTACTTTTCACGGATAAAGATAAGGCACTGTCAGTCATATAGATGGCAAAAGAAGAAAAAATTAAACAAACGGATAGCTTCAATAGTAAAAAGGCACGTGGAGCGGATGCTAGTCAACCAAGAGCTCTGAATGAACTTCAGAATTAAGCAGATGAGCTACTAACAAGAGTATGCATCTATAAATAAAATTGGCTTCTATCAGAGGAGGGCTGGATGGCAGTCAATGCCATCTCTTTGTTTAAAAAAAAGGAACCGGGGTGACTTTGGGAATTACCGACAGGTAAACCTTGTATCAATAGTAGGTAAATTGTTGAAACAATAATTAAAGACTGTTATAAAACATTTAAATAAAACATGATATGGTAGGGACAAACATCCCCCAATGCATTAAGTTTTTCTATCTACTTTAGCAGGGTTTCTTTGGAATGTTCACAGTTTACATTCCACATATACCAACACACTGAATCAGAAATTCCAATCAACTTTCTTATGCACACTTACAATAGTGTTCCAAGACTAGAAATTGAAACAAATTTCATGTAACTTTCATGCACCCATTTCATCTATTTCATGCAGACTATTGGGAAATCGTTAATATAAACCCCATTATCATGAAGTGCTGGGCACATAAAATGCCAATTTTTAAACCTTTATAAAATTCTTCCAAATGTAAATACTTTTTCACCACACAAGAAGCATGCATTTAATCTAGGAAATCTCTTTCTGCCAAAAATCAAGTTTGTACTACAAACCACTGAGGCACTAGACCTGTTCAAATATAGGTCACAACATTTTTATGACAAAAATATCGATTCCTTTACTTAAAAACAACTAAAATGTTTTTCATGAAGCTTTCCAGAAAAAGACAAAAACAAAAACCTTGAGACAGACACAAAATGTAGGGGCCAAGTGCTCAGCTGGTGTAACTTTTATAGAGTGATGCCCGCTTATATTAGCTGGGTATTTGACCTAAAAAGGATATTAACAACTGGAAAAGACCCTTTGAAATGAAAATAGTTTTTAATACATGTGTTCCCAGGAGCTGTTGTACAAAGACTTTTGTAAATTAATAAATAATTTTTTTTTAAATCTTTTAAAGTGAAACCCACCTAATAATATATGGAGATATACCTATCTCATAGAACTGGAAGGGACCCTGAAAGGTTATTGAGTCCAGCCCCCTGCCTTCACTAGCAGGACCAAGTACTGATTTTTGCTGCAGATTCCTAAGTGGCCCACTCAAGGATTGAGCTCACAACCCTGGGTTTAGCAGGCCAATGCTCAAGCCACTGAGCTATCATCCCCCATCCTATTTCCCCACACCCCTCTCATTCCTTATAAGGAAACCTTTCACTGAAGGTTAAGCTTTGCTTAAGTAACACAATGACTAGCTTTTAGTGACTTTGAATTCAGCCTTAACTGATGATGGGCCCACATCACTGAAGTAGAATCCATGTTATAAAACAAGTCCATGTGCAAAATTGAGAATTGGAACCAATTTTGATTTTGAACGCCTCATAAGCATGGGCATGTTTAGATCCAGGGTTTTGGTTTGAACTTCTCTGCTCTTAGCCAGTTTTTCATATACATCACATTTAATAATCATAATGACAATACTTTGCACTTTCACAGCTTCTTTCATCCAAAGACCTCAAAAGACTTCAGAAACTTTACTTAAGCCTTGCATCCCTGTACCAATGTTTAATAATGTTTTCTGACTTATTAATAAGAAAAACAGGAACTATCTTATTTCCTAATCATTTAATCTTCTAATCAATATTTGTAGTAGCTTTTGTAAACAGTCAATTGTATTACTACTGGCAGTGTATGTGGTTGTAAGGGGGACAAGGATTTTAAGTCATACAGTTATGATTTGTAAAAACAAGAGAAATGATACTCACACTGAACACTGAGTTTTAATTATTAAATTAACTTCCAATTCAGCACTCAGAACTGTATCACGTTTTATTTAGCCAGTTACCCTATAAAAGTCATCACTCAGAGTTTTAGTCTTCTAAGTACACAGCTCCAGAAAAGGTTTCACTGTTAGGTCAATAAAAGGCTGTGTAGCAAGGAGAACTTGTAAGAAAACTCGCTTAAATTAACAGCAGGACCACGGTCGAGGCTTTAAACTTTTGGTGGCACACACTTTGAATATAAGTTGTGATTATACAGAGTATGTGAAATACAGTTTTATATCTGAAGTTCAAGTACATTTTTAGTATTCCCACCGAATGCTAATTACTGATGCAAAGAGCGTACAGCTCCCTCAAGGCATTTCAAAAATCTTGATTGTTTAATCAGTGCTCTTGATGTGTAAGACGAGGTGGTTGATGACTACCAAAATGTGACACATTGGACATTATCCAGATGGAATGCCAGTTTTCATTTGAGGTTAAGAGGTAAAACTCAACAGGAGAGGTTTTCCAGTATCCTGGATTAGAGCTAGAGTTATATCAGTTGACAAATAAAACCTGGCAGTTCAGCTTGCACATAATATTAAAACAGAAACTTCACTGAA
>NW_020695844.1:3369-5705 GCF_002925995.2 Terrapene triunguis | reverse complement strand
TTGCTGCCTGTAACATCCAGTTCACTGTATCACATCATTCCCTATAGGACACATTTGTATTATCAGCAGATAAATTACTGGAAAAAAATACACAATGGATAAGAGATTTTTCCTATACTAATTATTTTAGCCTTTTAAGGAAAACGTTTAGAGAATAAACATGTAGAAGATAATTAATTGTACTTAATTATTTAAGCAAAGAATTATTGTATGCTTACTGAAGTCATATTTTCCATTGTACTTCTGAATCCTCTACAGACATCTTCACCTAAGTTAATATTTTCATTTGCCCAACTGGAAGCTATTAAACTTTCATTAGGCTTCACACATTTGCTAAGTCAACTTAACCTTCGGTCAAAAATACTTTCTAAGTATCAAATATCAGACCTACAAATTAATAAAACCTTTCTGTAACTTCACTTCATAATTATATCTAGCTTGTTAAAAATTGAAAGATCCTATACTCCATGAATATTTCCTAACACAGACGAAGAGTAGTTGGGCCTACATACAAACAGCTTGTATTTCCCCAAAAGGCTAAGTAAGTACGGTGAAACCAACACAAGCCTAACTATAATGCTTACAAATAGCTGTACTTGGTGCTTAACAAGCATGAACGGCAAAGTCCTTGCCCAAAGAGTTTGTTATGCATTTGTGTTGTGCATCTTCTATCTTTGTTTTGGGGAGAAGAATTTTAACTCATGAAATGTATGGGAAAAACTGCCTGAATAAAAAGTTAAAATTGATAGTAAAATTGAAAAGTTAAACACTGATAAAAAGTCCACTGTTTATCAATTGAACAAGCACAGCACATACCACACTAGAGCATGTCCTTGCCAACACAGCCCTCCCAAATGTGTTTCAACCCTAAACCTAGAGTGACCACTTCTAGCACTTCTCCATGACCATCCACTCCATGGCTTTTGTTTTCTTCCCCATCCTTACAGGAATCCATTAGTCTTAAAGACAAATAAGGCAAATGCTTTTAATTCTCACTTTTTTTCTCCCTTTTTAATATCATGATTTACTAGGGTCTCACTGGTTGGAACCTATATTGCTGTGACTCTGAGATGAGAGTTGCCTGGTGCATTCGTTGACTCTGATATCTTTTTCTTATACTCACTTAGGGTATGTCTACACTACGAGGGTAATTCGATTTTACTTAAATCGAATATGTGGAATCGATATTGCAAAGTCGAACGTGTGTGTCCACACTAAGGACACACTAAGGACAGTAATTCGACTTTGTGAGTCCACACTAACGGGGCGAGCGTCGATATTGGAAGCGGTGCACTGTGGGCAGCTATCCCACAGTTCCCGCAGTCCCCGCTGCCCATCGGAATTCTGGGTCGAGCCGCCAATGCCTTCTGGGTAAAAAAAAATTGTCGTCATCCGTCCGTCACTAACGCCCTCCCTCCCTCCATGAAAGCGCCGGCGGGAAATCAGTTCGCGCACTTTTCTGGTCAGTGACAGCGCGGACGCCACAGCACTGCGATCATGGATCACGCTGCGACCATCGCTGCACTTGTGGCCGTTCTCAACACCTCGCAGCTTATCATACACCTTTCCCTGAGGCAGATGCAGAGAAATCGGGCGAGGAGGCTACGGCACCGCCGTGAGAGCCTGAAGTCGGAGAGTGGCACAGAGCTGTCAGAAACCACGAGCCCCAGCGCCCAGGACATCACGGTGGCAATGGGGCATGTGGATTTTGTTGAACGGCGATTCTGGGCCCGGGAAACAAGCACGGACTGGTGGGACCGTATAGTGCTTCAGGTCTGGGATGAATCCCAGTGGCTGCGAAACTTTCGCATGCGGAAGGGGACTTTCCTCGAACTTTGTGAGTTGCTGTCCCCTGCCCTGAAGCGCAAGGACACCCGCATGCGAGCAGCCCTGACTGTCCAGAAGCGAGTGGCCATAGCCCTCTGGAAGCTTGCAACGCCGGACAGCTACCGGTCAGTCGCGAACCACTTTGGTGTGGGCAAATCTACCGTGGGGGTTGTTGTCATGCAAGTAGCCAAGGCAATCGTGAAGGTACTGCTCCCAAAGGTAGTGACCCTGGGAAACGCGCAGGTCATCATAGATGGTTTTGCCGCGATGGGATTCCCAAACTGCGGTGGGGCTATCGATGGGACTCACATCCCTATCCTGGGACCGGACCACCAGGCAAGCCAGTACATCAATAGAAAGGGCTACTTTTCAATGGTGCTGCAAGCACTGGTGGACCATCGGGGACGGTTTACAAACATCTACGTCGGATGGCCGGGCAAGGTTCATGACGCTCGCGTGTTCAGGAACTCTGGTCTGTTTAGACGGCTGCAGGAAGGTATTTACTTCCC
>NW_020695844.1:2834-3359 GCF_002925995.2 Terrapene triunguis | reverse complement strand
CATCCGGGAGGCTTTGAAAGCTAGGTTCCTGAGTGAGCAGGGCAACCAGTGACTTTTCAGTTTGTGGACAGAGAAGCTGAACCTGCCCCCGTTTCTTTACCCAGTTCATTTTGACTATCCTCTCCAGTTACATACCCCCTTCACCCCCTTCCCCTTCCCAAAAAATAAAATAATTTCTATTTTGTTAATTAACACCGTTGTCTGTATTGCTGTTTTCGCGGGAATATTTTAAACCGGGGACGCAGACTGTGGCGGGGGGCGGGTTTAGTGTTCTGATGCAAATGATGCTTCTAAACTCCCGGAATGACAGGCTCCGCACTGGTGGACTGGTTATTTCAATGGAGCCTGCCAGCACTCCTGGTGGGGACTGTGTGTATGTGTCGGCTATGTGACTTTCTGGCAGGGGGGGTAGGGTTACAGATCCCCTGCTGCGTGGATCTGTGAGCCAGGATAAGGACCGCTGCATAAGATCTGTAACTGCCCTCCCCCGCCACAAAGTCACAGAGCAACCCCCCCCCCCCCCCA
>NW_020695844.1:1527-2734 GCF_002925995.2 Terrapene triunguis | reverse complement strand
CCCCCCCCCCCCCCCAGAACATGGAAAACACCTCCCAGACTGACCAGGGTAACCAGTGACTGCACTGTGTATGTGTCCTGATGCTGGACCTGACACCGCCTCTCTACCCTGCTAAAGGTCACTGTCCTGTCCAATTACCAAGCCCCTACCCCCCCTCCAGACAGACTCTCCCTCAAAAGAACCTGACTGAAACAGTAATGGAGAGAAACAAACATTTTATTGCGAACCAGACATGAAACGTGGGGTGTGAAACTTGGACGGGGGCTTGTGTGAGGTGGGTAGGAAAGGACTTATGAAATTTTGGGGAATGTCAGCCTTCTAGTGCTAGAGCAGTCTGCAGGGGTTGACTGAAAGTTTTAACGGCCCTTGCCGCCCCTCCTTCTTTGGAGTTTGGGTGAGGGTGGTGTGGGACTTGGTGGCGGGTGAGGGCGGTTACAGATAGACTGCAGCGGGGCTCTGTCCTCCTGCCTCCGGTCTTGCAGAACATCCACAAGGCGCCGGAGCGTGTCCGTTTGCTCCCTCATTAGTCCAAGCAGCTTTTCAGTAGCCTGTTGGTCCTCCTGACGCCACCTCTCCTCCCGTTCCATGACTGCTCGGTGCATTTGTGACAAGTTCTCCCTCCACTGTGTCTGCTGGGCTGCCTGGGCTCGGGAGCATCCCATTAGTTCTGAGAACATGTCTTCACGCGTCTTCTTCTTCCTCCGCCTAATCTGCGCTAGCCTCTGGGAGTGTGCTGACAGGCTGGGTTGGGAGACAGTCGCAGATGTGTCTGTGTGAATTGTAAAAAGGGAGTGAATTCCTGAGACAGATAAATGAAATTGTATACAAAGAACCTAGTCTTTCTCTGTGAACAAGACCATGCACTGCACCTCTCACATGCGCACTCAGGACAAGGTCGAATTTTCGGCCGTCGCCTTCAGTGCCTGTGGACTTGCGGAGGTCTTGGAGTGTTCAGAGAACTGTGGCTGGAGACCTGAACTTCTGGAGCGGGCAATAATGGTAAGCCGCAGACTTGTGGCTGCTTAAAACTCCAGCAGTAGCACTGGCCTCCTTTCACATTGAAAGCAATGCCAGTCTCTGCTGCCAGCAATCAGGACAGCATCAACTCTGCCCCGTCCCACCCCCTCGCGGCTGTCCCAGGGAAAGATCCCTGTATGCTGCCCCTCTCCCTCCACCGCGTGGCTGTAAAGCAGTCCCAATACTAACA
>NW_020695844.1:0-1517 GCF_002925995.2 Terrapene triunguis | reverse complement strand
CATGTCTGCTACCACGGAGGGCCCACTAAGATCGCCCTACCCCGGAACCTGATCAACAGGCTTGAGATCTACCTCCACGAGACCTACGAGGAGTTCTCCTACGAGGATTTCTCGTCGATCCCCGGCCACATTGACCGGATTTTCGCGTAGGTGCACTGGGACTTTGGAGTGGAGCGTCTTGGGCCTGGGAATCATGTAGTAACGGACATTGTGAAATTTTTTTAAAATACTTGGGACTAAATTGAGAAGAGCCTAAGACAGAGAAATCATGAAAACCCATTTGTTACCTTTGTAAATATTCCTGTTTTGTACCTGATTATTTTTTTACTAGTTTACAGCACTTTTATAAATATACATTGTTAATAGTATAAATATTACCGTTCTGTTTTAAATAAATGTTTACATGTTTACAGCACTTACTGCTTGATCCTTCCCCTGATTCTGTGTCCGGGGTAAGGGATGGGGACGGTTGGTACGGGATCTCGGTAAGGGTGATGAAGAGCTCCTGGCTGTCGGGGAAATCAGCGGTGCCAGCGCTGTCGACTGCCTCGTCCTCCTCATCTCCTTCTTCATCTTCCCCGTCCGCTACCATGTCCGACGAGGAACCGGCCGCGGACATGATCCCATCCTCGGAGTCCACGGTCAGGGGTGGGGTAGTGGTGGCGGCCGCTCCCAGGATGGAATGCAGTGCCTCGTAGAAACGGGATGTGTGGGGCTGGGATCCGGAGCGTCCGTTAGCCTCTTTGGTTTTTTGGTAGCCTTGTCTCAGCTCCTTGATTTTCACGCGGCACTGCGTTGCATCCCGGCTGTAGCCTCTCTCTGCCATGGCTTTGGAGATCTTCTCGTAGATCTTAGCATTCCTTCTTTTGGAGCGCAGCTCTGAAAGCACGGACTCATCGCCCCACACTGCGATGAGATCCAAGACTTCCCGATCAGTCCATGCTGGGGCCCTCTTTCTATTAGATTGCACGGCCATCTCTGCTGGAGAGCTCTGCATAGTTGCCACTGCTGCTGAGCTCCCCTCGATGTCCAAACAGGAACTGAGATTCAAACTGCCCAGACAGGAAAATGAATTCAAATTTTCCCGGGGGTGTGGCTGGTCAGAGCATCCGAGCTCGGACTGCTGTCCAGAGCGTCAACAGAGTGGTGCACTGTGGGATAGCTCCCGGAGCTATTACCGTCGATTTCCATCCACACCTAGCCTAATTCGATATGGCCATGTCGAATTTAGCGCTAATCCTCTCGTTGGGGAGGATTACAGAAATCGATTTAAAGAGAGCTTTATGTCGAACTAAATGGCTTCCTGGTGTGGACGGGTGCAGGGTTAATTCGATATAACGGCGCTAAAGTCGACATAAAAGCCTAGTGTAGACCAGGCCTTAGCTGCAATACACGAGTCTGTCCTCTTCAGGAAGTTTTGATAATAGCTCAGATAAATGTGGATGTCTTCACTCAGACTGCATCAGTGAGCATTTAACTGTCAGAAAAGTGGCAGCTTCCTTATCAGACATGTGTCT